>NC_009318.2:661716-679505 GCF_000002845.2 Leishmania braziliensis MHOM/BR/75/M2904 | reverse complement strand
AGGCCCGCCGTTGTGGTGGATGGCGGTGGGTACGAATGGGTGCCTTTTACGAGTTATCCTCGAGAAGAAACGCCAATCGACCAAAAAGGGGGGAGAGCGAGCGAGAGAAGAGAACAGAGAATTTCAACGCGCCAAAGAAACAAGACAAGAAAAGGCCACCGGCGCCGACCACATCAGCCAACACGAACGAAAAGAGAGAGAAAGGAGGAGGAAGAGAAGAGAGAGAGAGAGCAAAGGTAATAATAATGATAAGAAAACATCAACGACACGAAGCGGCATGAAGAGAGCAACAAACAAACAGACAGACAGACAGACAGACAGACAGACAGACAGGCACACACCTATCATGAGCATCCGTTCGACAACCTCACATTCCAGGGGATGGGAAGGGAGCAGGTAGGCATGGCAGAGAGAGAGAGAGAAAGGAAGGGGTCTATGATGGCCACACACACGCACACGGAAACTCGCACCTTTTCTCTCTTACTCTCCCGTACTCCTCCGGTGCGTCTCGTCGAGGCTGCCCACCGTAGATGTGCGCGTGGTTTGCGGTACGGCGAACGAAAGAGACATACAGCCGGTCCGCTGTCTTGTTTTTCGTTCTTTCATTCGGTTCTCAAGGTGGAGTCAGTGATCATCAAATGAGGAGTGCGGGAGGCGGGGAGAGAGAGAGAGAGAGACATGGGGCGCAAAGCAAAGATGGCTTCACCTAAAGAGGGGAGGGGAGTGGCAGGAGGTACAGGAATAGAAAAAGAGAGAAAAACGCAGGAGCGTACAACACAAGGGCACACACCCTTCTCCTATAGAAAGAAAGCACCAAAAGGGGCGGCAACTACTACCGCTACACCATCATCACCCTGCGGGATGTCGTCACGCCGCCGCTGCGTGCTGACATAAAGGACCTCCTCTCTCCTACAGAATGAGCCAAAGAGAAAGAAAACAGACAAGTAAGAGGGAGGGGGAGAAGACAGAGCGAAAACACGCCTAATGGCCCACCATAGCACACCCGCACAGACTAGTGTGGGAGGCAAAAAGAGAGTAGAGCGAGGACAATACACACACGCGCGGAGAGAGAAGGCAGTACACACATAACGTGTAGTACAAGGGCGAGCGGGGGGTAGGGGGGAAGGGATTATCGTGATGAGGACGATTACCCCTTTCAATACTTTGCTAAACGGTGGGAAGAGGGGGGGAACGGGACCCGACTGGGCCTTTTGTTTTCCAATGCGCCCGTTTCACCACGAACAAGCTAACGAGCATACGCATACACAACTGCACTTCACCTGTCGCTGCTGCACCATGGCTAAGCTCTGGTCATCTGAGGCGAACCACCGGTCGTCAAATCGAGCCATACGTCTAACGAGTTCGTCGCGTCCTTCCGCGTCCCCTCCTCGGACACGCGTTGCGCGGCAGGCGCCAGATGAACTCGGGTGAACTGCGCACCTCGATCCAAACAAGCCGCGTCCAGGGTCCTGCTCGAGGGCGGAGGCAGTGACATCTGCTGTGCAGGTAACAGGGAGTGGGCTACGTGCATGCCGGATGAGCCTGAGGAGGAAGCGGACCGGCCTCAGGTCAGGGCTTTCTGAGATCCAGCACCCTGCCTGTGTACAATGATTCGTGCTCCGTCGCTTCAAGCTGCAGGGTTCAATAAGGTGGTGTGGAGACTCTCCACACTGAAGTCTGGGGGCGCGATGGTGTAACTGCAGGTTCTCTCGGCATGCACTCGGCATCTGTGCCCCATCAGCCCATCGAATCTGATGTAGAAGACATCGCATATTTCGTAAACACGCACCCTGTGGCTGATTCGCATGCATCTCAGCGCATTTTTTCTCGCTCATCCCCCTTGCTCTTCTGGACTCTGGGTGCTTTGTTTGGATACGATACACCATGCCAGCTGTGGTGCACGGCGCTCGCACTAGTGGATCTTGGCACCAGCTTCATGGCGACCTTGCTGTCTGGGGGAGGAGGGCTCGCCGGTTCCTCCTTCTGCCTTTATCGATGTCAAAAGTTGGAAGTGTCTGGATGGCATGCCCGCACGCGCAGCCCCGGGCAGGACGCTGACGTGAGCCTGTGGCAGCAGGGGCATCCTGTCCGCCCCTGAATCTGCACGACCTTGACAGGCGTGGGTGGGTCAAGCGGAGGGGGCCCGTAGGCACGCATGCGCCTGCGCAAAAAGCACTCATGGCGTGTCGTCCTTGGGGGGGGGGGGGCACCGATGAGCACACGAGACGGGGGGGCGCCCGTGCAACGCGCAGGAAATGTGCGACATCGCACCACTGCACACAAAATCGTATCAGTGGGTAGATGCGTATATCTCTTGAACTCTCGACTCGAGTTGGGGTGAGCAGGTACAAGCATGATGGTGCCCGAACGTCTCTTCGACGCAGCGCCAGCGCAGACCTTTCCGCCGCGGCCAAGAGTCTGCAGCCGTACCCTAGAGCAGGTTGCAAAATGTTGGCTTTCCCGCAAAGAGTGCAGTACTGGACCCTGAGGCCACAGTGAGGTGACTGACATGATCAGCGGGACGCAACACGAACAATGACTAAAAAAGAAAAGTGGCGTCGCTCACAGACACACAGCCATAGATGAGAGGAAGAGGGGGGAAAGGAAGACCGAAAAAGAGGAGCTCTCAGTCATGAGCGTCGCGACGGCAATAAGAACGAAGGAACGGCAACAACAGCCACGAGCGTGGGTGCGCTCTCGTCGGCAGAGCAAAAAAAAAAAGAGTTGCCATCTAACATCCTCAGCAAAAAGGAAAAAAGGAGGTGAGGAAAAGGGGAAAACAGGGAGGGGGTCAAAATGTCCAAGTACAGGCTCAGTCTATCACCCAACGTTACTGCGAGCACGGATGCGCGTGAGCCGGGTAGAAAGAGAGCAGCGATGGCTGGCAGTGCTGCAGGCGATGGAGGGGCTGGCGGTCTATCGTTTTGCGTGTGTGTGTGTGTGTGTAGCCCTACATAGGGGGAAAAGAGGGAGGCATAACGATGAAGCCAGAAGCAAAAGAGATGACACTACCGGAGGAAGTTGTTGAAGAGGAGGAAATGCCGGAAAGAAGAAGGTCGGTACCCTCTGTGTAATCTCTGTGACGCGCTCCCTCGCTTCTGCCGTGTCCGGGTGCCTCACAAGCAAGAAGGGGAGGGAGGGAGGGAAGGAGGGAGGGGGAGGAGTGGGACAACAGTGCAGAGCAAAACAATCTGAGCGAGACGAAAGAGGTGAGAAAAGAGAGCGACGAAGGCTCACGCAAGGCATCCTCCCCACCCACCCCCCCCCCACACACACACACAAAAAAAAATATATATAAATATATAAATATAAATATATAAACCGAGAGGAGAGAGACGGGGCGGAGGGAGGGGGAGGGAGGGAAGAGAAAAGGAAAAGATGAAAGAGAAGAGCGAAATTACCGATACAGGAAAGAGAGAGGCGAGAGAGAGAGGGAGAGAGGGAGAGAGGGAGACAAACCACAGAGAAAAAAGCAAATGCAGACACACACACACACACACAAATACAGCGAGACAAACAAGCAAAAGGCGAAGAGACAGACATGAGACACAAACACAAGTCATCCTTCGCAACCAGTCGCAATGCATAAAAGAAAAGAGAGAAATCAGCAACAAGACATCAAAGCCGCCATTCCTGTGCGCACACCGGTCACTCGTACAGTCGCTCACCGTTCGCCCCACTGTCCTCACTTAAGCGCTGCTATGTTCTTTTTGGGGGGGTTGCTCGTGTGTGCAGCTGCCAGAGCTCATCTGCAAGGTTCCTCTAGGACGTGGGCTTCTTCGAAGACGCCTTGGACGACCTCTTCGATCCGGACGACGACAAAGATAAGGCCGCGATGGACGATACCTTGCTGCTGCCCCGGGTAGGCGTCGCCTTATTATTGGCAACCTCCTGCGAAGCGTCCTCAGTTACATTGCGGTCGCGCACCTCCATCTCTAGAGTTGGTTCCGTTATATCAGGCGCGGCGTCTGCCGTGTCAGAAAGGCCCGCACTCGCCTGTGTCGCGCCGGCCGACCTATCCTCCGCCTTGCACTGGCTGGCCTGCGCCAGCTCCAGGTCCACCTCGGCCTCATCTTCGGCGCACTGCTCAAAGGGGCCACGTACAGTCAACTCATCGTAGTCCTCTCGTAGAAGCTGGATCATGATGACGGACGGGCGGTAGTTCGGGTGCGCCTTCACCTTATTGGTGAACCCTTCATCCAGGGTGCCGTCAGCGTAGTAGTAGTCCTCCAGCGTCTGCTTAATTCCCATGCCGGAGATCGGTACCGGATGAGCAAGGCGCTGCTCCAGATCGTACGCCGCCTGCTGCTGGATCGTGTTGAGGGGCGAAGTCTTCTTGAACGTAACCTTCTCGTAGAACATGGAGAGGGCAGAGAAGCAGCCCCCGTTGATGAGGTCCTGCAGGCATTCATCGTCGCGCTCCCCATTGTGCTTCACAGTGAAGTCAATTAGCAAGGAGCCGCAGCAGGCATCAATGTCGAGCACGTAGCCGGAAGGGATGTTAAGCAGGGTCGACACGTCCTCGCAGAAAGCGGAGATCATCTCGTTGTAGCAGTCCGCGTCGTTGAGAATCATCCGCCAGTCACCAGACATCTTGCAGTGGAGACGGGTGTAGCAAAAATTGGGGCGCTTAATGGCCAGCGTAATCTCGCGCGCGCCGCGGCCGCAGGCATACAGATCGGCAATGCGAGACAGCGTCGCGTGGTGGCGGCGCTCGGCGTCCGCTAAGAGCTTCTCCAGCTGCATCAGCTCCTCCTCCTCTTCCGCCGTGAGCATCGGCTTGTTGCGCAGCTGCTCGGTGCGGTTCTTGAGCTCGGTAATCTCCTTCTCTTCGCGCTCCTTTCTGGCCAGTAGCTCCTCCATCTCCTCTGCGTCGTGGCGTATATTGGCGTTCATGACGGAGTTGCGCAGGCAGTCCACTTGGGTGGTGCTCAGGCGGACGTAACCCTCCTCATCCTCCTCAGTTATGGGGCCGAAGTTGATAACGACGGCATCGCGCAGAATGAGCTCCTGTACATAGCGACCCTCAGCGCTCGAGTAGGTGCGCTTGTGGAAGACCGTGTCGATCGGGTACGCCTCGAGGGGCATAATCGGCTTTGGCGAGTCGTCGATTCCAAGAATGACATTCTTCATCTCCAGCATCTGTACCTCGATGGAGGAGATGCCCAGGCGCATGTCGTTGATCTCGCGCAGCAGCACGCGCTGCTCCTGCTGCTCGGCGAAGCACTTATTGACCGCAATCTCCTGCTGACGGGCAACCTCAGAGCAGGTGATCTGCGCGTTGATCCAGGCACGCAAGCATTTGTCGAGGGTGGCAAGGTTTCTCGCGTTCGAACTCGCTGCCGCGACGGAGAGGGGGCCGGCAGGGGCCGGGGAACGGGTGCGTGAACGACGTCGCTTCTTCGCCGAATAGGGGCCCTCCACATCCTTGCCGGTGCACATCACAGTGATCCTCCTGCGACGCGTCAGCGACATGGGGGTTACAGTGCAGTCCCAGCTCATCACGCGCTCAAAAAAATCCGGGAGGCACACCACTGCTTGGATTTCCTCCCACGTGGTGACACTGTCTTCGTAGAGGATGAGCATCACAGAGCGCATCACACCGAACACCTCGGGGGTGGGGAGGAATGAGCTACGCAGGTCAGCCCACTCCGTCTGTGGAACCTCACGAAGAACCTGACGGGCTTTATCGAGGTTCTCCAACGTCTCCGCCAATTTATCGCAGTTAGTCGTCTGAAGCTCCGCTGTCTTGTCGCGCGCGGCGAAGAGGCGCCGCGTCGCAACGCTTTCCTTTGCACATACCTGGGCGAGCTCCTCCCGCAGCGCCTCGCGGTTGTGCCAGATGTCCATCTTATTGTCCTCCTCAGCCTTCTGGCGAACCGCCGCCTCGGAGATGGGGTCCCGCGCCACCGTCGCCTCATTGACCGCATCAAAGAGGACGACCTTGACGGTGCGCGACAATGGAAAGCTGACCACCTTGCCAAGGGACAGCTTCCACTCTTTGACCGGTGCCATGCGCTGGAAGCCGACGTAGTCACCAATGTGTAGGTCGGGGCAGCTGCCCGGCACCACGGTGCCCGGCAGAGCCGCCTCCTCTGCGCCCGGGACCGCCTCCTCTGCGCCCGGGGCCGCCTCCTCTGCGCCCGGGGCCGCCGCCTCTGCGACCGGGACCGCCTCCTCTGCGCCCGGGACCGCCTCCTCTGCGACCGGGACCGCCTCCTCTGCGCCCGGGGCCGCCTCCCCTGCGCCCGGGGCCGCCGCCTCTGCGACCGGGACCGCCTCCCCTGCGCCCGGGGCCGCCGCCTCTGCGACCGGGACCGCCTCCCCTGCGACCGGGGTCGCCCCCTCTGCGGCAGGCATTTCCGAAGGGGAACGGTCGTTAGACAGATGTTCAGACATCGTTGGATTCGTTTGTGCGGCAACTGCGCGCGTATGGGCGCGGAGTGTTTGTCTCCGTACTTTGCCTCTCTCTCTTTTAGTGAAGAGGGGGGGAGTGGTGCTGATGCGGGTGACGGTGATGAACGCAGCGAGCGAGCGTAGATTTGTGTTGGGGGGAAAATATATAAAAAAAAAAGAAAATGAACGACCAAGCGACAAGGGAGCGGGAGGGGCTACGGAAATGATGTCAGACGAGGTGTGCGCAAGAGTGAGACTGTGGCTATTACAGGAAGAGAAGAACACAGACACGAGGTGATACACCTGATCGGAAGTCAGGAGCAGTGTGATTCAGCCACCCACGACAAGCGGTTAGAGAATTGCGATGGCGATGACAGAGGTAGTATTCGGAGGCGATGGTAGTGGTGGTGAAACAAAAAGGGGAGACGGTAGGGAGAGGAAAGCGGGTGAATGGGGGGAGTAGTGGCAGCGGAAGAGAAAAACAAAAAGAGGAAGGGCAGTGATAACACCGTGTTTCACGGCAGTCATCAGTAGCATATGAGTGCCGCATACGGCGAAGGGGGCACAAAAAGGGCGCCTCTTGCTACACCAGGCATCGATTGCAGCGCACGAGAAACATGTTTGATCGAGCGATGACTTCGTAGCATGCGAAGATGAAACCGCCAGTCCAGCAAAGGAAAACAAAAAAAAAAATAAAGAACCAAAGAAAAGGGCATCAACCGAAAGACGAGATGAACAGCCTCAATCCGCCATCCCCCACTTTGCGTGCAGGGCCCTGTCTCCTTCTCCACCTCGTGGGGCGTCCTTGTGGGAGCTCGCTCTGTACGTTTGAAGCGAAGGAGGGGAGACTGCAGTTGTTGCTTCGTTTCGGTTTGCTTGCTTGAGGGGAGGGGGAGGTCTTGTGTTGCTGTTGACCTCTTGTTTGCACCGATCTACCCTAAAGGATGCAGACAGTCGTGTACGTCATCAGCCTAATGAGCATACTACCCCCTCCCCCTCCCTCTCACGCCTCCCTTGATGCAACAGACGAAAATGGGAGACCAGGAACAAAGGACGGCGTGAAAGCACAAAGGCGAAGGAGACGAGAGAAAAAGAGAGGTAAGATAAAGAAGGGGGAACAACACAAAGCCCCATCGGAGACACACAAGTGCGAGTACCGTGCGAAGGCGAAGCAGAGTAAAAGGGGGAGGGAGGAACCCCGATGAAAAGCACACGCCGTGACACACGCATGAAAGTCCACAGAGAAAGAGGAAGAAAGAGCTGAAGAATCTATTCGACACCCACCTACAGCTGCGGCAGCGGCTGCAACTACTCGTACAGCGTACCTCAAAGGAAACGACGCAAGAGGCACCACATGTGACTTTCGCCTTAGACAGCAAATCAAATGGAAACGAAAGAAAAGAAACGGGGCGAGTCATGCGAGTACGGTGGATGTGGCTGCGTCCTACATGACAGTGTCAAGCGCACATCTACGCGCACGCCACCCCATCAGTTGTCCCTCACCCCTGACAACCCCACTACTGCGCAGAAGCCGAGGAGGGACCGAAGTAGAAAACATGGCGGTTAAGCAGCTGTGGGGCGTTTGAGGGAGACGTGCGTGCCTATACGGTCGTTGGAAGGGTGGTGCCGTAAAACCCGAAAAGATGAAAAGTCGATCACGAGTCCGGGGTGGGTGCATTAGGGGAAGGGGGAGGGGGGGGGGGGGGTGGCCACGTGCGGTCGGCAAGCAAAAGACAAAAACAACACGACGCCACCAGCTGTGAAAAGAGAGAAAAGAGATAGCCCAAGTTGGGCACACACGTACATACCATGCGTGTAGGCTCACCACCTCCCGAGACAACCGAACACGTCAGCCGAACGGAGGAGAGACGTGTCCACATTGATACATCATGGGTGGTGTCGTGTGTCGCGGGAGTTTATTTCTTCTCGCTTGCGCGCTGCGCCATCTCGGCCTGCTCCGCCTGTTCCATGTACATATCACGCTCACGACGGGCATCGGCGAGGGCCTTTCGCAGGTATGTCACGGTGTCCTCCGGTGCCACACCCTCCCCCGACACAAGATGCTCAGTCCGTCGGCGTGAATGGCGAGATCGGTTTTCACTTGTGCTGCAGCTTGAAGTAGGGCGGTTCGCCTCCTCGCGGGGGATGTACAGCGCCCACACCTTCGGATAGGCATAGTTGTCTACCAGCAACGTCGCCCTCTTCAGTGAGATTCTCAGCCCCCGCACGCGGAAGCGCACGACGAGGCTGCCCAAAGCGATGTCCTCCACAAAGACCCTCGACACATCACTCTGCAGCACATTCGCCGTGTCCTCCTTGAAGGCCTCCAGGACACGCGTCGGGTACGCTTCCATCACGATGCCCCAGTTAACGCCGTCGAAGTGCTTAACCATCACTTCCGACACAGCAGCAGCAAGAGACTCCGCCATGTCGTCATAGAGAGCCCAGACATCGCTGTAGGAGTATTCATCAACTTTGTGGCGCAGCTCCTCCTCAGTCGCCGTCTCCGCATAGAGAACGCTGAAGTGCACCAGCAGACTCACCGCGCTCACAATGCACTCCGGAATGTGGATGTCCTCCAGGGTAACGCCGATGGACTTGGCCGTGTCAGCGCGGAAAGCACCTGCCAGCTCCCTTCTGTGCGTCTTTACGATCTGCACCCAGAGCTCACCTTCAAAATTCACACTCAGCGCAACACGCTTGTATCCTTCCGGCGGCTCACTTTCGTCGGCAACGTCGACAGGAATGACTTCCTCGGGTTGCATCGCGGAGCTCCTCGAGACGCTGCCTTCACCCTCGTCCTCGTCGCCGCCGCGCACTCGCGCACGATACAGCGCCATGAGCTCAGGAAAATCATACGCATTGACCCTCTCGTTGATCTCTTCGCTCTCCAAGTTGCATCCGCGCACCTTGTACTTGACGATCAGGCTGCCGATGCGCATGTCCACCACCACGACGTCCGATTTCACCACGTCCACGGAGTCCGCAACACCCTTGCGGAACGCGTCGCTCGCCTCCTCTCGACAAAACTTCAGTACAAGGTCCCAGTCGTGGCCACTGAAAACGCGCTGCAGCTCGCAAGACTCTCGTTCGCCAGCACCAGCCAAACTGCTCTTCAGAACGTTTGCAACGCATGGCCGCATCTCGTACAGCACCCACAACTCCTCGAACGGGTGGTCCTTCAGCGCCTTCTGGATCGTCTGGTAGTCCTGCACCAGCGGGTGCGTCACGCTCGCTCCGAGCACAATGCCGTCATCCGACTTCTCCATGTTGATGTTTTGGACGTCAGCCGGCCTAATCCCCAGCGCGTCCGCAACACCCTGCGCGAAGGCCTCACACATCGCCTCCTGCTTGATGGACCACACGTAGTCCCAGTCCGTGCCCTCGAACCCGCAGTCCTGCAGTGTCGTCGTCATCTCCCTCTCCTCCTCCTCGCCGACACGGTAGTGGTCCCACACGTTCGGGTACGGGTACGCCTGCAGTATGTGCTCCGTGTCCTCCTCGCTCGCGTTTGCGAAGTTCACCGTGTAGTCCACATCCATACCCTCATCCGTCGTGCGGATGTCGTCCACATCCACATCCTCCGGGTGCACGCCTATGGCAGTGGCCGTGTCCATGCGGAACGCCTGCATCACACTGTCCTTGTCGTTCGCGATTACGCTCGCCCAGTTCAAGCCGTCGAAGTGCTTCGTGCCATGTGGTGCCTCATCCTCGGGGCAGTACAGCGCCCACAAGTGCTCGTACTCGCACTTGATCAGCTCCTCCTGGATCAGCTCATCGTCCTGCAGCGGCGAGTGGCTCACCACGACCGTGGCGACCAGCCCGGTTGACTCCACCTTCGTGCACACGCTCACCACGTCGTCCTCCAGCAATTTCAGCGCGCTCGCCGTGTCCTTACGGATTGCCCCCACCACCTCCTCGCCCCTGCTCTCCATAACAGAGCCCCATTTATCACCCTCGAAGTAGATGACGTGCTCCGTTTTCACCACCTCGCACGGGTCATACGGACGCGTCTCGTACAGCACCCACAACTCCTCGAACGGGTGGTCCTTCAGCGCCTTCTGAATCGTCTGGTAGTCCTGCACCAGCGGGTGCGTCACGCTCGCACCGAGCACAATGCCGTCATCCGACTTCTCCATGTTGATGTTTTGGACGTCAGCCGGCCTAATCCCCAGCGCGTCCGCAACACCCTGCGCGAAGGCCTCACACATCGCCTCCTGCTTGATGGACCACACGTAGTCCCAGTCCGTGCCCTCGAACCCGCAGTCCTGCAGCGTCGTCGTCATCTCCCTCTCCTTCTCTGGGACTGCGGGGCTCTTGGCGGCTGCGCCCTCGTCGCCACCGCGCATGCGGCGACGGTACAGAGCCATCACCTCAGGAAAGTCGTCCTCCTCCACACGCTGTGCAATTTCGCTGTCCTCGCACGGCGGGTCCACAATCTGGTACTTCACGATCAGGCTGCCGATCTCTGCGCTGATGATACTCACGTTGTGCTTCGAGACACCCATCACACGCGCCGCGTCCGAGCAGAAGGCGTCACGCAGTTCCTCAGAGCAGCCCTCAACAATGATGTCCCAGTCTTCGCCTTCGAAGCACCGCTCGAGGATGCCAGACGCGCCTTCGGCGTCACGGCAAAATCCGTCTGCGTTCTCCTTGCTAAGGGGTGTGAGTGGTGCATCCTCGTAGAGCGCCCACACACGCTCGTGCGGGTAGCGGCCCAGCTGCTCCTGGATGAGCTCCTTGTCTTGCAGCACCGGATGTTGAATGTTGAGGCGCACGATTAGTACGGTGCCGTTCTCAAAGCTGGTCTTAATCGACGTGATGTCGTTCGGCGTCACATCGAGCGCGTCGGCCGCGTCGAGCATGATGGCCTCTTCGAGCTGCTTTGGCTGTGTCTCTATTACCTTGTTCCACTCTTCTCCCTCGAAGCCGATCTCGTGTGACGTCGTCTCGAGCTCCTCCGGGTTGTATGGGTGATCAATATAAAGCTCCCACACGGGCATGTAGTCACACTCGGCAAGCTTCTGGTTCACCCCCGCCTCTGACTGCTCCTTCGGGTGCTTCACCTCGAAGGTGGTCAGTAGGGCCTTCTCGTTGGTCTCGAAGACGATGTTCGTAATATGCTCGTCTGTCAGTTCTAGAGACCTGCAGGTGCACGTGCGGAAGGCGTCCTCCAGCGACTTCCTCTTGACAGCCAAGATGTACTCCCAGTCGTCGCCATCAAAGCCGACCTGGTGCGAGGTGGTGGTCCAGCCCTGGTCTGGGTCCTCAACGTAGAGCTTCCACACTTCCTCATATGGGTAGCGGCTGAGCTGCTCCTGCAGAAGCTCTTTATCTTGGAAGACGTGGTGGGTGACGGTAGTATGTATGAAGAGAAACTCCTTGGTGCAGTTGGCCGAGTCGATGCGCACGTCGGCCAGCTCGACCTCGAGCGCTGTCGCCGTACCCTGCCTGAAGCACTCTTCCAGTTCCTTGCGCTGTGACCCCAGCACGGTCGCCCACCCCGGTCCCTTGAAGCAGACCTCATGCGTCGTCTCCGTCACCTCCGTCGAGTCCCACGGGTGGTAGCCGTAGAGCTCCCAGACCGGCTCGTATGGGCACGCGGTGAGCTGCTTCCTGATCTCCTCCTCGCTCAACTCCGCCGGGTGGGTGAGCTCGAAGTCCACGATGAGGCTGCCCAGCGTGTACTTGGTGCTCGTGACGTGTTCCGCATCTATATGAAATAGCTCGGCGGTGCAGTTGACAAACGCCTTCTGCAGCTCCGGCATCTTCTCCTGCACGACGTACACCCAGTCGTCACCGTCGAAGCCGACTTGGTGCGACGTTGTCACCCAGCCGCCTTTCTTTTCCATCCCATAGAGCGCCCATGTCTTCGGGTAGCCGTACTTCAGCCGCATATCCATTACCTGCCCGTCATAGCACGCCTCGTTCATCACGTTGTAGCGCACTACGAGACCCTCCGCGTTGGCGCGGACAGACTTAACAATGACATAGTGCCTGTCTGTATTGAGAGCATCAGCCACATCCTTGGCGAAGGCCTCCTTCACAGCGTTCTCGTGGGAGGCAACGACTTCCTCCCAGGCAGTGCCGTCGAAGGTCCTCTGGTACTTGCCCAGATCCTCCTCGTCTGGGTACATCTCCCACACGAGCGGATACGGGTAGTCCTCCACGGCCGCTTGCACTGCCGCCTTGTCGGATGGGCAGTCGAGTACTCTGTACTCCACCCGCAGCATGTACACATCCGCCGTCATCTCCTCCACAATCACCTGCTCAGCGCTCACGCCGAGGGCGTCGGCCGTGTCCCTCACAAACGCCTCCTCCAGCCTCGCGCGGTGGTTTGCCATCACAAAGCCCCACTCGTCTCCGTCAAACATCTTCGGCAGCATCCCTTCGAGGTTCTGCAGCTCTGGGACTGCAGGGCTCTTGGCGGCTGCGCCCTCGTCGCCACCGCGCATGCGGCGACGGTACAGAGCCATCACCTCAGGAAAGTCGTCCTCCTCCACACGCTGTGCAATTTCGCTGTCCTCGCACGGCGGGTCCACAATCTGGTACTTCACGATCAGGCTGTCGATCTCTGCGCTGATGATACTCACGTTGTGCTTCGAGACACCCATCACACGCGCCGCGTCCGAGCAGAAGGCGTCACGCAGTTCCTCAGGGTAGCCCTCGACAATGATGTCCCAGTCTTCGCCTTCGAAGCACCGCTCGAGGATGCCAGACGCGCGCTTACCGATGCTGCGTGTGGGCGCGCTCTTCTTGTTCGCCTCGTATAGGCTCCACGTAGCAGGGTAGTCGAAGTCCTTCGCTGCCTTATGCATTGCATACGAGGACTGGCCCTTTTCACGAGCAAGGCCATACTCAACGGTCATACCCATCTTTCTCGTATTAATGCTGTGGATTGTCACGCACACCTGGTCGACTCGAGTGGCGACAGCCACATCTTCCGTAAAGGCCTCGCGCACCTGCTCCGGTATCCTTTCGTTGATCGCCTCCCACCCCTCTCCGTCAAATGCCTGGGTAAGGTTTTGAGTGCCTTTAGACTCCTCCGCCATGATCATCTGGTACAGTGCCCATACCTCCGGGTAGGGGTATTTCCGGGTGCTCTCGCGCACCTCGTCGGCACGCTGCTGTGAGTCACCAACGTTGTAGGAAACAAGCAGGCGGTTCTGGTCAGTGTCCATAGAGCGAAGGTCGACCTTGCAGGGCGCAGACTTGATGGCCCTCGCCGTATCTATGCAAAACGCCTCCGACACCTCTGGTCGCGCCGCACGCAGCACCGTCTCCCAGCCGTCGCCCTCGAAGCTCTTCTGGTACGCCGCACCGACGACCGCCGCCACGAGGCGGTCGTACAGCGCCCACGTACTGGGGTAATGGTAGTGTTCCGCCTTGGAATCAACCTCGTCGTCATCCAGGGTGCAGTGGGCCACGGCGTAGGACGCCGTCAGCCCGTTCTCGTAGCGGATCTCGTCGGGGATCACCTGCTGCGGCGCAACCCCGAGCGCGTCGGCGGTGTCCTCGATAAAAGCCTCTTTGATCGCTTCCTCGGCGCCAGGCATGATGTCCGCCCACCGCTCGCCGCAGAAGCGCACGTGGTGAATCGGCCCCACTCCATCCAGCCCGGCCAGCCGCTGGTACAGGCCCCACACGGCAGGGTAGGCATAGGCGTCCACCCGCTTCTGCACTTCATCGGGATTGCAACCCGTGCTCAGCATCGAGTAATCCACCGTTAGGCCCTCGTCTGCGTCAGCGCGAATGTCGTGGACAACGATCTCATCCTGCGGCGCACCAGTCGCAGCGCTCGTGTCTTCCAGGAAAGCGGCCTCAATCTCGCCACGGTGCTCGCTGGTTATGCCGGCCCAGAAGTCGCCGCCAAACTTCATCTGATGCTCCGGGCCCTCGCCGATCTCCTCGTCCTCGTCGTCCTCCTCGTAGAGCGACATGACTTTCGGGTACCCGCACGCCTTCACGCAGCCCTGCAGCTCTGCGTCGGTGCGCTGGCCATCGTGCTGGACCGAGAAGTCGACGAGGAGGCTCCCGACCGTGAGGTCGTCGATGGAGATATAGTACTCCGGCACCATCAGACACGTGGCAGACTCCTCTGTGAAAGCAGCCTCGATGGCGTCGCGCTTGCGGTCGAGAACGCGCTGCCAGTTCTTTCCCTCGAACTTGCGCTGCAGCTTCGATGTCGCCTCGGTGGCGTTGCGCTGGCGCTCCTCCAGAATGTCCTCATCGCTGCGTAGCGTGCTGTGGGCTTCGCTGTCGCTCTGCTTGAACATGTCCTCCTCAAGGGCCTTGTCCTCGCGCTCCTCGTCATCCTCTCCCATCGCTTCCAGGGCTTGCTGGTGGCGCATGAGGGCTGCATCCAACATTTCGATCTGCGAGTGGCTCATGGTGTAGCCCTCCTCCTCATGCCCCTGCAAGGTGACGGCGCCAAAGTTACAGACGATATTCTTGCGAAGCACGATGATGACGCGGTCCGTTGGCTTCCATGCGTAGAAGGCCGGACGAAGGTATTCCTTCCCCTCGCAAGCGGCAAGGCTCTCGGCGTAGCGGTCGTTGGCGGAGATGCGGTGGTGCGGGCGCGAGACGGTGCTGCCGTTGCTGTTTCCCTGGTTGCACACACGCAACTGATCATCCAGGTCGTCCATGAGCTCCTGATACTCCGCTATGCGCTTCTCCTGCTCCGCAATTTGCTTCAGCACGCCACGAAGCTCTTTCTGGCGGGCAATCCTCTCCCGGTTGACGTGGTCCTTCTGTGACTGGGCCTCGCCGCTGTCAAGCTGAGCCAGCACCCAGTAGTAGATGGGGCCAATCGCCATGCTACACTGCATGGCACGGTCGTAGCGAAAGCTCCTCTTGCTCACGCACTCCTGCAGAATGTAGTTACGGCGCTTAGAAGAGAGCTGTTGGTTGGGGTCGTAGCTGGTGATGCGGCGCTTGAAGTCGAAGTCGCGCAGCACCCGCTGCATCTGCAGCCACGTGCGGGCATCGTCCTCAGAGAGAAGCAACATCACAGCGCGAATTATCACCAACACCATCTTAGGTGGCATACGGTACGACTTTAGCTCCTGCCAGTAGCAGTCGGGGATGCTCTCGACGTCGTCGCGCGCAGCTTCGCGAGCGGCCTTCGACTCCGCAACGTAATTGTCAACCTCTCGGAGCCGCTGCATAATTGCAGCGCGGCGGGCGCGCAGCTGCTTTGTAAGGTCCGTGGACTGGTCAATGCTCTTCTGGAGGTCCTGCTTCACCTGGGCAATGCGCTTCATCAGCTCCTCGGACTCTGGGTTTGCCGGGGTGTCGTCCTCATCGTAGTATTCAAGCCGCTGCTTCTCCCACAGGCGGATCTCGACATCACGCAGGTACGGCGGCGTCTCTACGGAGCCCAAGGTCCAGTGCAGCTTGCCATCCTTCATGTGATGGGTAACGACTGCGACGAAGTCACCCACGCTGAGATGCATCAGCGCATTGTCGTCGACAGTGGCGGAGGTCATTGTCGTTGAAGAAAAGTGTGGGTGTCAGTGGATTAAAAGTGGTGGTACTTGACAGAGAAGCCAGAGGAGACGAGACGCTCTCAGGGAAACAAAACGAAAAGAGGGCGCGCGTGCAAACCTCCCTGACTTCAACGATGAAGAACGCCAAAACAATGCGAAAGCAAGAAAAAGGGGGAGGGGAGGGAAAAGCCAGCAAGACCAACGTCAGACACGCGCGCGCACAGGTGGGGGGAGAACGCCAGAAATGTGAAACAAGAAAACGAGTGAAAATATAGAGAGGGGGGGGGGGCGCAAGAGGAACACAGGCAGAGGACAACAGAAGAACAATCCCACGCAAGCAACGGTGAGGTGATATCACACGCACTGATGCACACAAGAGAGAGAGAGAGAGAGGCAAAGACACAAAACTGCGCGCTCAATCAAAGGGTAAACGCGAGCGGACCTCTCGAGCACCCAACAAGGGGGAAACAACAACAACAACAACAACAAAGAAGTGAAATCAAGTCGGAAAGGAAAGAGACAAACGGGGAGATGCTGACGTGTCTGGCAACGGACTCGACACTGTGTACGAGCACAGGTACGTGTGCGTGTGTTGGTCCGCTTGGCTACGTAGTCTTCCCTCTTTTTCTGGCCGTCTTCTTCGCAGAGGCGCACCCACACACACACACACACACAGACACACGAGCAACCGAAATTCAAGCAAAAAAAAAATGGAGAGTAGGAAGGAAAGGAGAGCCCACTTCGCCGCCAGTGCCGGCGTAGGAGCAGAAAGTAGAGTGTAGCGCTCAATAGGCGAACGTATGCGGGACTGCCTATCCTTGCACGTGAGAAAAAGCAGCGTGTGTGCGCGCTCTAGAGTGAAATGAGGGGAAGGGGGGAGAGAGAGAAAATTGTCTGTGGTTGAGTAGCGGCAGCAGAAGTCCCCCGTGAACACTTGTACTATCGAAAGTGAGCCGTTAGGCAGCACAAGCAGAGAGAGGAAGGAAAGAAGAGGGGGTGGTCGAGCCCAGGGAGAGAGGCACAGAGATGATGATAAACGCCCTGCAGTTTTTTTTCTGCGTTTCTCTTGACGTGTATGCGAGTGTGCCGGTGGAGCGGAGAGGAGCGGAAAGCAATCGGCGATGTGGAGGGAGAACGGAGGAAGGACTACGTGAGCGTGAAAGGATAAAACACGGAACGTACGATGTAAACGTGCGCGCCTTCTGCATGTACGGGTAGGGGAGGGAGACCATACAGCAACAGCGTACACACACCCACTCACACACACACACACACACACACGAAGAGAGCAGCGAAGAGGGGGAGGGGAGAAGAGGAGCCCTGAGAGAAGAATGTGAGACACCCAGCAAAGAAGAAGAAGAAGGAGAACAATGCCGAAGAGGGGTATTGTGGCCGCAAAAAAAAAAAAAAAAACAGAGAGGGGAGAGAAGGTGGAGAAGTACAACGAGTAGAACACGCAGCCGACGATGCAAAGGTGGCAGAAAGTCAAAAGAGAAATGATAGCGACTCCCTGGCGAAGGAAAGAGAAACTAATTGTGATGAATGCCTAGATACGTCCAAGAGGGGGGAGGGTGTGCCCTGCCTCTACTGAGCGCTTGGTCGCTTGCTTCTTTCTGGTTTGCTCAGCAACGCACTTGTTATTTTCCTTCTTGAATTTGTTTGAGGGAGCGATAGGGAAAGAGATAAGAATGATGGGGAAACCTGTACAGCTGCGTCACGTGTGCTCTGTATTGCGGTAGTTATGCAGCGTGCGGTTGGGCAATGTGTGTATGGTTAGTCGTTGAACACAGTAAAAGGAGTGCGAGCAAGGAGAGAGAAGGAGAAGGGAGAGTGAAGGAGCAGAAGACTGACGAAATGGACAGTAAAAAAATCCCACAGTAGGGAGGAGAGGTGTAAATCTTT
>NC_009318.2:632381-661616 GCF_000002845.2 Leishmania braziliensis MHOM/BR/75/M2904 | reverse complement strand
CCCNNGCGCCCTCCGCTGATAAGTGATGGAGAGGTCGGAGACAACGAATGACACGCGGTGCCGCACCATCATGGTGCCAATACCGAGGAACGATAGCTGATGCCACCGAGCCAACTCGCAGAGTTCAAGGTACTTGGAGTTGTTGACGTGGCCGTACTGGTCTATCATACGCAAGCCGCAGTACATGGGAACAACCATGGGCTGGGCGATAAACTGAACAAACGCACGGTCAAATGGCAGCTGGCGAAGCCACGGCCAAACAAACCGAGGCGGAGGCGGCCGTGGTGTCTGCTGAAGCGCCGCCGTCCTTGCCGCGGCCGCACGAATTACCCTGACCGGCACCACCGATGCTTCCGCACAGCTGGCAGGGATGGGCAAGGCACCGCTTATCATCTTGCTCACCCGCGCACGGTCGCGAAGGCCACGCCACAAGAAGCGCTGGCAGCGAAGAAAGTGTAGAAGTACCATTTTTGCACGTTGTGGGGGGCAGATGCAAAGGGAGACAAGCAAATTACAAAGAACGCAATATATCAGCGTCAAGTCTCACCTCGTTTGCCTCGCTTATCACCTGCTATGAGAGCGAATACACGTGTGTGTGTGTGTGTGTGTGTGTGTGTGTGTGTGTGTGTGCATGAGCAGGTAGACAATCACAATGGAGGGAGACAGAGAAGGTAATTTTATTCAGCTGAAGGGTTCCATCCCATCTTTCGAGCCTATGATGAGGCGATGTCACAAGCGTGTTGGGCGTCACCAGGTAGGGGAAATTGACGTCTGTATTCCGCTCTAATGGAAATCCGTATTATCTCCATTGATGATGCTTGCGAAAGTCCAGCGTCTGTTCCCTCCTTACCCATCATGTCTCACCCGGTGCCTGCCATGATGGGGAGAGGTCTGACTTGAGTTCGCAGACAAGGAAGTAAAAGCCAGCCAACTTTCTACCCAGCATAAGAGAGGGAGGAAAGAGAGGAGGGGGAGGGGGCGGTGTGGCACCAGATGAGGACGAGGTCAAGAGCGCGTCGGCACACGTCTTCTCGCAGACACACACACACAGTGAAGCACAATACGCTCATTGTTGTTGTTGGGGGCTCTCGTCCATCCAGCCAGTCAGTCGGCGGGCCTCACAGTTGACGCCTCTGTCCCTCTACGTTGGTGTTACTCTCTCTCTCCAGCCTCACTGTTGTACCAGTATGCGTGTATAAGTGCATGCATGCCTGTGTAGATCAGAGCCTGGCTAGTCACCATGGTGCACCGCAACGATAAGCGGCAAGGTCAACCAAGTTGAGAGAAAAAGAGATAGCGGTGGTCAAGCTAGGAGAGTAGAGAAACACCATGAAAGAGACGCGAGCCATCTGCCTCCCCCAAGGCCCGCCTGCATCCTACTTAGCGGCTGCTGAAGTGGGGAGAAGCAGAAAAGCAACGAATCTGTGCGAATTAAGGAAAGACAGAGGAGGAGGAGGGGGGCCATCGAAGACGAAAACGCGCATTTATGCCAACAAATGTCCTCGCGCGCGCGCGCCCTCGTCGGCTGGGGAAAAAATAATCCCCACGCGTCTGTGGGCCGCCGCTCTTCTCTAGAGACGTCGGCGCGCCACCTCTGGCGCCTTTTCTCTCTCTTTCTCCCCTCCCCTCCTCCCCCCCACCGTCTCATCCTTGTTTCGGTCAATCCTTTGGCTCCTGCAGGGCCCAGTCGATCAAAGTTGTGGCGACCACCAAATACAGAAGAGAAAGCATAGATCCTCCAGCGCCTCACGTATCGCCCCTCCCTCCCTCCCTCCCACAGGTCGATAAGGCCAACGCAGCTACCACACACACACACACACACACACACACACACACACAACTTGAAGCTCAAATATGCACCCTTAAAGCAAATATTAGGCGCATAAACAAAAGGAGAGAAAAGAGAGAAAGCGAGCGAAAGCCTCTCCGCTCCAGATCAGCTTCCCCTCTTGCCCTTAGCCTTCAATTTGCCAGCGTCAGCGGCGCCAGAAACGGTCCCCCTCTTAACCTCTGCGCCAACACCGCTATCCATGACACGCTTGATGATCTCGCCGAGCCAGAAGTACTGTAGCAGTTGCACGATGGACAGCGCAGCAACAGCGATACCCGCCGCCACCTCATTGTGCAGCTTCGGCGTGTACCCAGACTTTCCACCATGGAGGATATCGGACCGCCACGTGCTCAGTACGTTGTAAAGCCAACTGCCGGTGATGTAGGTGCCGCCAATTACGCGAATAAGAGTGTAAAGGCCTCCAAAGATGTACTCGCACACGGTGGCGCGCTTGTCGAGGGTTTGGATGAGTGACCACTGCGACCGCCTATCAGCGATGCTTGACAAAGTGCGCAGCAGCACAGAAGCGTGCAGGAAACCGTTGCAAAGCTCAAAACAGCCGGTGTAGTACCCCGCGTAGCTTTCAGAGAACGGAAAGAGGAGGATGTAGGACCCAACGAAGCTGCAGAGGCCGTGTATCTTCCAGACCCAGGCCCAGTTAAAGTAGAAGCACACAACGATATCCCACAGGAAGTAGGCAGAAATGGTCACCCTGTTGAACCGATAGTACGGCACCGTTGCGTACAGGTTGCTCGGTACCACACAGCCGTGCTTGATGAAGTTGGAGAGGAATAGAACGGCAGACACGGACATGAGGCAGCCGTTGATGATGCTGCAGCACCGCACAATCATGTCATCCTGTTGCACCGCCGTCAGTCGCTTCCAGTTGGGCATACGCGACGGTAGTACTCGCATGAAGACGTACTGCAGCAAGAACCAGAAGCACACCATTGGGCCGAAGATTACAGCTTCGCGGGCCATGGGTGACACCCAGGTGTCATACGCGGATGCAAACCCCATTACTGCACTGTAGCTGTCTCGTTCTTCTCTTTAAGCGAGCGCGATTATGAGTGAGTGCAAGTCGCAAACACAGCGCACCGCCTCTACTAGGTGGCACTGTTTGTCGGCTATATAATGTAGAGACTCCTTGAAATCTCAGGCAGCCACAGAGAGAGAGAGAGATGCAGACGAAAACTTGCGCTCTCGATATTGATCACCCTGCCTGACACTCTCGCCTTGACCCCTCTTTTCGTTTCCGGCAAGCTCAAAGTGTCCAGGAGGCACCTAGCGTGGGGTCGGCGAGAAACTCCGAGAGGAGAGGCCAAAGAGGTAGTGATGGCGACGTGCGCTGGCACGTCGTGCTTCGGTGTAGCGCCGGGTAGGCGTATCGGTGGTGTGAATTGGAACTGTTTTAGTGCGCGTTACTTTGCATGTGTCGAGTGGCGCGTACCTCGAAACACATACGTACACACCAGATATGTATGTAAGCACCTCCTTTCCGGCGTCAGCTTAAGAAATAGAGAGGAGAGAGAAAGAGAGAAAGGGAAGGAAGGGGAGAGGGAGTGAGTTGCAGCGACGCCCTGAGCGAGTCGGCGTATTCGGCCCAGTGGATCCGACCGCTGGGCGGTGTGTGCGCGACTGGGCCGCTTACACCGAGGCCACACCGGCAAGTGTAGAGCGCACCTCTTACACAAGCCCATCGATGCGCGTGTAAGCTGTGTTTCCTCACGGGCGAGAGTGCAGAGCCGCCCCCGCCCTTCCAGCTTCCCCTCCCACCGGGTGGGGCACGAAGGAGGCCGGATGGGTGGGACCGACTCTGAAGTCACGGACCGCAGAAAGGATGGGAGAGAAGGGGCCAGAAGACCGCTGTGGCGCGCTCTCAAATCAAGCGGAAACTACAAAGCAGCGCTGGCAGGCAGTGCAACGATGGCGCTTGCGCTGAGGAGAGAAGGGGGAGCTCGGTCGCCCCCGGTCGTGCCGCACCGCCGTGTCGCCAGGAAGGGCCTCAACGCTGCGAGCAGGCAACGGAAGGACACAACACGCTGTTGAAGGAGCCAGCACCTTCCCGCTTGCCGGCTTAGGGGGAGCGAAAGGGGTAAGGAAGTGGGAGAACGAGGGCCACTCGCCGGCATTCACGGTGTCCAAGGCGTGCTTTCACCATAGCCTATGCGTATGGATGCCGCTATGCAGAAATGCTCGCCATCAACGTCGATGGGCTGATTTGTGTAAGGAGGTGAGCAAGAGGAACCACCACAAAGTAGATCAGAGAGAAGGAAGGGGGTGAATAAATGCGTAAGGGAGACAGGTGAGAGCACGAATAGGGCGTCCACACCACTCCAAAGCGTTGAAGTTGCAGCACCGAGAGGAAGAAGGGCTTTTGACCGAAAAAACACACGCGTGCATGCGTGTATTGAGATGCAGAAGAAAAGACGCAGATAATGTGCCAACAACAGCGCAAACCGCTGTGGTTTGAGCACGCAGGGCGAGCACACAAGCACATGCCGGTTGGCTGAATGGTTGAATGTAATGTATGTGTCTGCATGTAAAGGTGTATTGACGTTCATTTCTATGTCCGTGTGTGTGCCCCTCCGAGCGTGCGGTAGGTAGCGCATGGGCTCTTTCGCCTCTCAGAGAGGCACGTGTACGTCAGCTGAAATGCATAGCCGACACACAAACAGGAGCTGTTGTAGGGCGCTGGCTCTAGTTACTGTTAGAAGAGAGAAGGCATAAGAAACACAAGGGGAAAGAGAGGGAGAGGGACAGGTTCGCCCAGAAGCGCTGGACAGGGGGTGAGAGGCGGGACAAGTGGGGAATGTGGGCAGCAGCAGCAGCAGTGGAGTTCTGTGTAAATGCGCAAATGCAATCAACCCCAGAACAGACACACTCATAGAGAGAGAGGTGGGGCAGTCGGCCATAAAAGACTCGGCAGTAAAGAAGAAGAAGTGACACTGCACGCACAACGTGGTGGCAACAGTGGAACAGAGTAAAGTGGAGGGCCCACTTCATCCACTGAAGCGCCTATGCGTGTTTTTGATCTCGTCTTCTCTTCGTCCACAGGGAAGAATGAGAAAGAGAAGGAGGAGAACTACCACGCTCTCGCAATCGTGTACGCCACACCATCCCAACCACACCACCGATAAGCACACACACACACACACGCACCGCTGTGTCTCACGCTGCCTCCCTCTTCGCTCTCTTCCTCCAGTGATACGTAATCCCACAACCAGTGAAAATGGAGACAACAGAAGGAGTGCACCCACCCGTAGCTCTCGACATTCCGCAAAGGAGTAAAAAAAGAGGCGCGCAGGCGTGTTGTACACGTCGACTTCGTCATACGAGCACCGCTATCTTACCGCCATGCCCAACCACGCAGAGAAAGGGATGGAAAGAGGGAAGAGGTGGAGAGTCAGACGAAGAGAGAAAAAAAAAAAAAGCAGCAAGCAAATCAGAGTGTGACGTAAGGCGTGCTTTCCGAAATGGCAGCCCACCTTCATCTTGCGCCCTGCACTCACTCCTACACATGCGCCTTCACCTCTATTTATTTATTTATTTATTTTTTTTTTTTTTACTGAAGCGTGGCAAATTACAACGAGAGCAGGCGCATACATTCCCATGCACGCATGCCTGTAACTCTTCGGGCGTTGGGTCCCGTAGCAACGCCTTTTGTTTTTTTGTTTTCTCGGCGCCCCTTATGTTTAGTGATTGCACAGCTTCGACCCGACCTGCAGCAGAAAGTGTGCTGCCCATGTATGCACACGCACACACTTAAACGTGCGCAGACACAGGGTGCGAAGCGGGTCCCCTCATATGGCGTCAAGCGCCCTGATACCTCCTGATGCCTTGCGAGCACCGATAATGCGGCAAGCAGCGACACGAACAAAGAACGGGAAAGAGAGAGAGAGAGAGAAGGGGGTTACTGGAGAGACGACAGCGCGCACATGACCGCACGTAGCAGCCACCGCCCTCCGCACTCTTTCTCTCTCTCTCTTTGAACATTCTTCTCAGATCCCCGTCCTCCCTCCCTTACGCCTCTTGCTCCTGCTGCTGCTGCTGATGATGAGCGAGGGTGTTGAAGTTTGTCCAGTACTTGTGCATCTCGAGCGCCACCACGCAGCTGTCCCGGACGATCGGCTCGTGGTGGGTTGCGTAGCTCTCCAACACTGGCAGCGTCGCTGGATCGGCGATCGCGCCGAGCGCCTCCGCGGCCTCGTGCCGCACCATCGCTGCCTCCTCCTCGTCCTTGAGGGCTGCAATCAGAGCTGGCTGGCTGCTCGGATGTTCGAGCTGTCCGAGGACAAAAGCCACCTCGTGCCGGAACAGTGGTGAAACAGTATCCTCGCGAAGACCGCGACAGAGCGCGGCGACCGCCGCCTCCGTCGCCAAGTTGCGCAAGGTGAACATGGCCATGTAGCGGCGGAACAACCGTGTGCGCCCTGACGTATCCAGCAGCACCGCCTCTAGCTCCTCTACTGTCTGCGGCACCGGCTCGTCAGTGCTGGAGTCCAGCGCGCTAAACGCCGGCGACGGATCCACAGATACGAATTCGCACCCGCTCGGAGGGGCCACAGCAGCGCTACCCTTCGCTTCTTTCCGCTCGATTCGGGCCAGTGCGAGCTCGCAGGTCTCACGAATCGGCGCCTCTGGCTCTGTGGTGGGGTCGCTGTGCGCCTCGAGCACCTGCAGCGCGAGCGACGAGCCGATGGCGCCGAGCGCCTCAGCCGCCTCATGCCGCGTCACGACATCGTAGCTAACAGTGCGCAGAATGCGCTCCAGCTCTGGCACGGCCTCCTCTAGGCCGCTCTGGCCAGCGTTGTAGGCTAGTTCGTGCTGCAGCAAGACTGAGTCGGTGGTGTCTATCGCCTCCAGGATTACTGTTACACCAGCTACGGTCTTGAGACAATTTTCCTTGAGCCGGTAAAGCTCTCGCATGCGGCTGTCCAGTGGTTCCTGTGGGTCCAGAAGCTTCGCGTAGTCCTTGCGAAGCTCCTCTACGCTTCGGCTGGTAGAATCAGGCATGATGGGTGTCTGCGCTCTCTTATCAGTTGCATTCGTTTGGCTAATTACGCTCCTCAGCACTCGCTATCCTAGGTGCTCGCCCGCTCCTTCAGAGAGTGCAGAAGAGGACGTGATTGCCTGTGGGTGTGCGTGTGCGGGTGTGTTCTCTGTAGCGGCGTATGGCGTGGTGCTCAGCGCCGGTGAAACGCTGAGTAGCCACGTACAGAATCCTGTGCACTGGAGAGTAGGCAAGGGAGTGTCCGCAGATAACAACAACAACAACAACATCCGGGGAAGAAGGTGGCGCAAAGCAGAGAAACATTTTAATCAGCGAGAAGGGGCATCTTCTCCTACATGGAGATGGTGTGTTGGTGTTTTGGGTGTCTGCCGCCGTGCCGCTTCACCGCGTTGTGTGTGGGGGGGGGGGGGGGGGGGGGGGGGTGTAAAACGTGAATGACGGGTGACTATGTTGTGCCTCTGGCCAAGTCCTCCGCGGACGCGGCGTGGTGGCAAGGGGGACTGGGTCAGAGGACAGGGCAGGAGAAGAGACGAGGAGGAGGGCGATGGCAGAGAAAACACACGCCCGCAAGAAGAAGGCGCACAAAGACACGCACGCACAAGCCTCGCCGTTGCCTCTTCTGCGCCTTCCCATGTCTCCCCTTGTCTCGCTCCCCCTCTCGCCTTCCCACTTGTGTCGTCTTCACTTCCACTGAGCCAGTGAACACGCAGGCATCATTACACGTCATCGCTCTGCTGGGCCTACTGAACGGGGAAAAAACACACGCGCACAGACGCAGAAAGATCGCCACAACCGTGTGGATACTCGCGCACACACGCATATACACCGCAGCGTCCACCCCGTTGCATGCACGGGAGAGCGGAGCGAGTCAACTCTGCCAAGCGTACGCTGCACTCTTGCACATAACGAGAAATAGGGGCATGAGCCATGCCACTTCTAGTCACCAACATTACGCGACCAAGCATTTACAGCTGTCGATGTTACTACTGTCGCTGAGTCAACCACCGTCTCCAATCTCATCACCAACAACCCCAAAAGTCAGCGCGACTGCCGTAGAAGTTGTGCACACATGACAACACTACCAAAACTGCACCCACCGATCTGCCCAATGACGACCATCATCACGACTAACCCCTTCAGAGATTGCGCATTGTCTGACGGAAGGTGAACACTTCAGAGAAGAACTTGTCCTGCGACTCGGCGGCGTGGGATAGGGCCGAGAGCGCCTCGCGCACCATCGGCTGCTTCCGTTCTGGATAGGTGCGCACAAAGTTCTCGACGAAGGAATACCAGAAAGGTGGATGCACCTCAAAGATGGGGTACACCACCGCACAACTGACGCTCAGGGCGCGGTCTTGGCACACAATAACGTTCATTGCAACCGAAATAAGTCGCTCCCAGAGCGAGTTGAACGGCTCGAGGGTGCGGGCTAGCGCCTCCCTGGCCAGTCGCGTCGCCCGTGGCGCCAAGGCGCCACCGCCGGAGCGGCCGCCAGCACCGCCGCCGCTGCGGCCACCAAGGCTGCCTGGGGTGCCCGAAAGACGGCCAGACGGGCTCGCGTAGAAGGAGGGCAGCTGCATCGGAGACGGTGGTGGGGTCCCGTGTGGACGCGCCTCTAGCGCTGGCGACACCGTCTGCGTGGAAAGCGCCTTAACCTCTCTAATAAGGCCAGCAATGAAGCTGAGGAAGGACAGTCCGTGCAGCAGCGTGCCGGTCTGTGTGTCGACGTCCTCGCAGAGGTACACAACGAAGGAGATCAGCTTCTCCAGCTCGCCGGCGTCGAGGCTCATGAGGGGGCGATAGGCAAACTCCTCCGTTACCGTGCGCAGCATGTTGACAACTGCGTAGGGCACCTTGGGGTACTCCCGAAAGTACACAAATGGAAACACGCCAACCATGCGAAGCAGGCCGAGGAGGATGTTGTCATAGGCCTCGTCGTGGTAGAAGGCCATGGCCCCGAGCGGTACAAAGCCGCCCTGGATGGACCTCCTCAGCACACTCAGAGACAGCGCCAACGGCTTCAGCATCATGTCGTATGCCCCATCCACCATACCGCCACCGCCGATGCTGCTCACGTGTTGAATGTGCTCGTCCGTGATGCACTGCTCGATGATGCTTTGCATGAGGGTGCACATGTGCTTGAAGAGCATGAGACCGCAGGAGCTGTGCGCAGTGCAACACGGCAGCGTACACCGACCTCCCATCTGCGAGACGAGCTCTTCGAGGAAACGCAGGAAGGAGACTATCACAATGCTGTGCTGCGCCACGGGTCGGTGCAGTACCTCGTGAAAGGAGCTGGCGTGGTCGCACACCCACTCAACAAAGTCACTGAGCCCATCCGCGCTGTCTCGCAACGCCAGCACGACGCCGCGCAGGTCGCGCATCCAGCCAGCCGTGAAGAGCGCGTCGTTGCCGCCGCTGAGCGTGCTCTGCATGCACAGCTCGATCGGCTGAAGGAACGCCTTCAGGTTTGCCTGCACGCACGGCGTCACGCTGAACAGCCGCCACAACACTGCAGAGAGGTTGGTGCGCAGTTTGTAGGTCTGGAACGACTGCACGAGTGGCAGCTCCACCACTGGAGGCAGCTCGAGGTGCAGCTCTGCCAGCATGGAGTGCGGGATATCCATGCATGCGTTGCGGATGAGCTCGATGGACTCTCGGATAATGTGCGCCGTTTCCTCGTCGGCGGTGCGGTTGCCCGTGACATTGCGCATGAGATTGTGTCCTATGTTGTTGAGTATGAACTGGAAGAGCGCCATGCGCGACTGAAATACGTTTGTGACAACAATGCTGAGCGCCTCGTGCAGGCGCGAGGAGCTGAGCACACTCTGCACCATCGTCAAGAAGTGCAGGAGCGCCCGCTCCACGTAGGAGCTGTAGAGAGATGACGACGGCATCGCAGCAACGCCGCTGCGGCGATGGTTCGCGCAATCCACACAGAACACGAAGAAGCTCGAGCATGCCTCCACCGCCGACTCCTCAACGGCACTCAGCACATGTCGCACTAGCCCACCAGCGAGGTAGAACAACCAGGTGGTTGCGCTGGGGCTCGTCAGGACGTTAGACCCCAGACCGCTGTGGACGTAGTTCGCCAGCATCCTCATCGCCTCTGTATGTTCCAGCAGGGCGAGAGTTGCCACGGCGTCCGACTGCGCGAGAATCGACTCCATCGTGGCCTCAAAATCCTCATCCAACTCCATGCTGTACTCCATCTCCTCCAGGTCGCCGCTAGCGGTGTTCGTGCCGCGGTGCGATGATCCCTGCTGGCCACTTCCACCTCCCACATGCACGCGGGATTCGAAGAAGCACATGACGAGCTCAGGCGAGATGAGCTCCAGGTCCTTTGCGGACTCTTCCGACATGCTGTACATGCGGCGCGAGGTCGCCAATCGACTCCAGAAATTGAGCAGGGTTGTCGCCGTAGTGAAGGAGCCGGACTGGCCAAATGGTATGCGGAAGACATCCAGTGACACGGCACGGATTGCCGACACCCACGACTGAAAAACAGAGCTGAGGTGGAGATCTCGATAGCCAAACGGGGAAACGAAGCGGTAGCACGCCTCTGCCAGAACTGTCACGTAGTGCGGCACCTTCAGCCGCCCATCGGTGAGCTGCATTGTGTGGACGAGGTGCGTCAGGGCACCGTTCAGGTATTGAACACGCTCCTCGGTTGACTCAAAGAAGGTGCGACGGACACCGCACATGCTTGTCAGACCTGTGAGCAGCGTGGCGCAATGGGGGTAAGGCAGCGTGGCGTGCTGTCCCCACAACACGTCCCACGTGTGAGGCGCCAGCAGCACCCCCTTCCACAAGCTCGGGAACTGGGCTGATAGCGCCTCCTCGGTCTCATCCACCATGATGGCCATGAAGTCGTACGTGAGACAGTCCCTCACAAACTCTGTCACCTCCAGCGCCATGAGAGATGCGCCGTTAACGCCCTCCAACTCGGCCACGCTGGCGACGAAGATGTCCAGCATGCACTCGTCGCGGAAGTTGTTGCTGCAGCGGCGGTGGGTGGAGAAGTTCATGTATGTCTGCGACTTGGCTGAGTCGTACTTGCTAAACTCATTAACAAGGGTGGTGAGCAGCAAGAGGGAAACGTAGTGGGCAGTGTGGCGCTCCTCTTCGTTGCGGTACCCAGTCGGGGCAAAGCGGGAGTGTCGAATGATGCCGTAGCCAAGCGGGCTGCCGTCGCTGCTAGCCGCACTGCCTCCCCCACTGTTGGCAGTGGTGCTACTTGCGCCGCCGCACATCGCTGACGAGGACGGTGCGCCGCCATTGGAGGAGCCCGCAATGCTTGCCTTGTCGTTGATGCTTCCGTGCGATCCAGCTGCCGTGCCGCATCCACCGTTCTGGGCCACGCTCTTCGCGTACAAGGATGATGCGTCGTGCAGCATCTGAAGCGCAAAAGCAACCGCCTCTATGAGAAATATGCCCTTCTCGAAGCACAGCTTCGTCAACTTTGCGTACGCGTTCACGAGGGCCAGCGTTACGTGCCGCGGGGCGCCGGCAAGACTGACCCGCTGTACACAAGTCCCACACATGTTTACCACCACTTCAAAGCGCTGCTCGTTGGAGAGCCACTTGCGGTTCGCTCTGAGCCACGTCACGATGCCCTGCGACACAAACATTAGCGCATACTGATTACTCGATCGCGCAAAGATAGCCTCGAGAGGGGCTACGTCTGCATTCTCCTGGGTGAGAGCAGTGAGGCGCTCCTGCGCGTGCCGACGAGCCTCTGGGTCTGGATTGGTGTACATGGACTCCGCCAAGGAGTCGATCTCCTCTACAGAACTCATTGCCTTGCTACGTGTGCGTGGGTGTGTGGGTATACAAAGGAGTCAACAGAACACGATAACCATTTAAAACGCGCCCGTCTGTCTGTCTGTAGGTGTGGGGTAGGGTATTCAGAGAAAAGGCCTGTGTGTGCCCACCTCTAAGTAGGTATGTGTGTGTGTGTGTGTGTGGGTGGGTGGGTGTGTCACGATAAAGGACACCTCTGAAGGAGGCCAAGAGAGCTGAGAAAAGAAGCCGTTGTTGACCGCGCCGTATGTGG
Organism: Leishmania braziliensis MHOM/BR/75/M2904; assembly: GCF_000002845.2. Classification (NCBI taxonomy): domain Eukaryota; phylum Euglenozoa; class Kinetoplastea; order Trypanosomatida; family Trypanosomatidae; genus Leishmania; species Leishmania braziliensis. The sequence continues at coordinate 649,715 of NC_009318.2, read as the reverse complement.
TCTGCGCTCCCCTCCCCCCTTTCCCCTCGTGCAGCCCGTTCAACGCACAAAGTAGGACAGAAACAAAGGGAACAAACAGGAAGAGAAGAAGAAGAGTGACGAGGGTAAGTGACGTGGGTAAGTGAAACACGTGCCCCCTTCTTTGTCAGAGTATCACCGGGAGAGACGGTCGAGCGATAAGTAAGCAGAGGAAATTTTGTGAGTGCATGCGTGTGGGGGTGTGGGGGTGGGGGGCGAGAGAGGGAAGAAGAGAGGGAAGAAGAGAGGTGCATGGGAAATTCAGCCTGCGGCAGAGGAACTCGAGGCAGAGTCCGCACGTGTTAAAGAGACACCAATGTTTTTTTGCGCGTCGTCCTGGAGCATCACCTCTGTGGGTGTGTGTGTGTTTGTGGGGGGGGGGGGGTACCGCACCGAGCGAAGTGTCGCACCACATCACACCTCGGATGGTATTCTTGCAGCGTTCTGGCGGAGAGAAGTGGTGGCAGCCGCACAACTTCCTCCCCCACCGCCACCCCTCAAATCGCCTCGAGTTCCTCGGCATCTCGCTAGGCTTATTGCACCAAGGACAGAGACACACACAATGTGGCATGGCAAGACAGAACAAGCGCACATGCGCATAGAAAAGAAACAGCCTGCCCCTCACTGACTCCGATCGGTTCCACCTTTCCGCCTAAGAGCACAGACACAGTCACAAGGGTGTGGACTCGCAGTTTCTCGCTCGCAGCTCTAAGTCCCCCTCCCCACGTCACTCCTCACTCTCTTCCTCCTCATGCCGCTGCTAACGCGAGGATGTCAGAGAAGAAATCGAAAAGAAGCGTAAAAGCGGAAAGAGGGGCAAGGTGAGGGGGAGAGAGAGAGGGCCGGCGACGCATCCAGCGCCTTACCGAATGATGCAGCTTCGCGCCGTGACGGTGAAGCTCGACAGCAGCCCCTCAATCTGCGTATTGAAGGTGCGCGACAGCGCCAGCGTCGGCTCCGCGGTGAGAGCAGCAGCGGAGGTCGGGGCCGGCCGCGGCCAGCTCCACTCCATCACTCCGGGCGGAAGGGAATGCCAGCTTGTGGCGGCAGCAGCAACTTTACTGTGCATATGCAGAGAACACTCCCGGCCTTCGTCTGTGCCTTCCGTCTCCTCTGCACGCTGCGATGTCGCTACGCCAGCGGGGTCACACCGAAGTCCGGATGACGGCGCTCGCCAAAGCAGTCGTTCCTGCGCGCGCCAGCATTGAGCTGGAGAACGAAATGGATTGCACAACGCCGCGGAGGCGCACTCGTACAAGGCGCGGCAGAGCGGGACCATCGCATCGGCAGGTGCATCGCTGCCTACGGTCACTAGCAGCGTGTGAACACCAGTCACAGAGCGAAAGCCGTAGCTTCGCATGCGGTGGCTATCCAGCAGCTTCCCCAAAAATCTCGCGTCCGTCGTTGGAGAGATGAGCCGCGCCGTGTTCGCTGCGGAGGCGCTAATTATGGAGGCTGTGATAGAATTGCTTAAAGTGGCCAACGAGGTCCCAGCAGCACCTCCCATCTCGGTACTGGTTGCCACACCGCTCTTGGTGACAAGGGAAGCCTCGGTGCTGCCCCTCACCAGCGCCGTTGAAGAGGAAGCAGCAATGTCAGTCAACGACGGCGCTGCCCCTTCGCGCATCTCCTCGCAGCGGTCCAGAGAGGCGAAAAGGACAAAATGCAGCTTGACCGTGTCCTCTGGTCCGACGTAGAGGTGCGCATGCAGCGGGGCTGCGGGGGAGTTGAGAACATCCTTTGGCGAAGTGTAGGTACGCAGGAGCAGCGGCGTGCCCTCAGCATCAACGATCGCAACAGCGGCCACCGCCCAGGTCTCCAGTGACATGCTTTGTTATGTTGGGTCTCCCTGTCTTTCTTTGGAGCCTTCGCTCTTGCCCTAACCAGCCGCCGTCTAGCTCACGGTGGATATGACGGTATATGCGGGGCTGCGAGAGCAACACAAAGAGGTAGAGAACACGACCTGATGCGTGTGTGTGGGCGGGTGTCGCTGTTGATAAGAGGAACAGCAGTGGAACGGATATGCACTACGATAGCCTTCGTTTGTTTGTTTCGCCTACGAGGGAAGAAGACGCGGGGGGTCGGCAAGGAAGAGTGCGTGCCTGATGAAATGCGAGTGCACGCACGCAATTCGCGATGGAGGCGGTGGTCCAGTGCAGCGTCAAGAGTACAACACCACACCTGTGGCTGGCTTGTGCTACGTCTGCTTCAGTGAAGAGGATGTAATACGCAGACACGAAAAAGCGAGCGAACACACACACACACACGCATACGCGCACACACCGGCTACATCAGTGGAGACAAAATAACGCGAAAAAAGGTGGAGCAGGTCAAACAGGGGGCGGGGGGAACCAGTGTTTGGCAGTGCAGTGAAAGGAGAACAACAGAGAGAGATGGAAGGTGAATAGACGAGGGTAAGCGCAGGCATCATGTATGAGGCTCGCAACACCACACATACACACTCCTGAGTAGACGCTGAGATGGAAAATAGCACTGCATCTTTACGCCATAAGGTCGGTACAAGGGAGAAATAGAGCGATAAAGAACTACTACAGAAGAGAGGTCTCGGTACCGCAAGCTGGCCCAGCCAGTCGCTCTGCAGCCTCATAGCCCTCCCTCGCCCACCCACCCCTTACAAATGTAGGAGCAGCTGCATGGCTCGCCCAGCATCTTGCAACCCTTTGACACGCAAAGCCTCGAATACGATAGCAGATGCACAGCGCATCCATTCGAGTGGTAACACGAGTTGCTTGGCCACAGCTGGCCCCCGGCCACTTGCTTGCATGCGCCACGCCAGACTCTCCTGCCTGCCGCCCCACCGCCTGGAACATGAAAAAGAGGGGAGCTGGGGAAGCACGCACCCAGGGGGCGGAGCCAATAAACACAGGCACGGACAGGCACGTGCACAGACGAGCCAAACCACTCGGCCACCCCACAGGCCCCCCTAGCCAATCAGACAGGTTTCGTTGAAGATGACAACTCAATGAAGCTCGCATCGCCGCAACGCTCAGGAAGAACGCAGTAGATTTCACAGGTCAGTCCATCATTCGTGGGGCTCCGGCAAGGTACTCGACTCACTCTTCCTCGTCCACCCTTTGTGGAAACACACGCACAGACAGCAGTAGTAAATGTATTGACAGTGACCTCCCCACCACAGCGGAATTGCAAACTTTTTCGTCACCTTCACCATTCGCCGCCACACAGCAAGAGCCCCACCGCCGCAGTGTCTACACACACCCTCTGGCCTGTCGCGGGCCCACCGCCTGGCGCGAAGCAGCCCTAGACACGCACCGCAGCAGCGCGCCGACCCAGTCACCCGAGCATGACCCCCGCCCCACAGGCCACGCCACAGCCGCGCCCATCATGTCGGTCGGTCAGCTGTGCTCACAGTCGCGGGCCGCTCCGGCGCAACGCCACACGCGACCTGACCGCCGACATCCGTAGCGGCGCATCGCTCTCACTTCCCCATGTCGCAGGCACATGGCCCTGGCGCCACCAGAGGTGTTTCGGCATTGGCAGGGGGATAGGGGAGGGGTGCTCGGCTTCCGCACAGAGTGGGGGGCGCTGGAGGCTGGACACCGCGCACTGAGGGGTGTCCGCCCGTCATCGGAGAGAGTAGGAAAGAGGAAATCAAAGCAAGTTCGGTCCATAGTAGCAAACCTCTCCGTGTCTTGACTGCGGCCTCACACCACCGCAGCGCCTCCGCGTTTCACTGCTGTTCTTACGATCAACAAGAAAGCGCTGCAGCACTGTATTCGAGCACCTTATTGGGGCCCCTTCTCGTGTCTCCCTCCCCCAAATCTCCGCATCTCACCGCTCCTTGTGTCCATAGAGCCACAGCCACCGCTCCGTGACGTAGGTCTTCGCTCAGGATCAAACGGCAGTGAATGGAAAAGCAACGCAGGAAAAAAAAAGAGGGCGGAGGGCTCCGGTGTCCGCGGACACACCGCCTTTCCCCCCTTTCTGCCATCTTGTGCAAACTGCTGCACGAGCGGCTCTCTCTTTTCGGCAATGAGAGAGAGAGAGGGCCTTAGATTGATGTGAAGCATCTCTCTTCTTGTTGCAGTGGACTACCACAAACGCTATCATCGAGCACCTGTGATGCACTCCCACATATTCATATCTACACGGATAAATCTGCCACTGCGCATATGTGTTGATGGCGCACGCGCTCGTCTCTCCTGCCCCCATAACGCGGTGTGGTGTACGGAAGAGGGAGGGAGGAAGTGACTGATATAAAAGAGAGGGAGACCAATAGAGGGACGCACCACACAACGCGCAGCAGTGGTGTGAAAACAAGGGACAGAAGGAAGAGGGGGTGAAATGAATTGAAGAGATGGAAAGCGGCAAGGTTGTGGTGCAGACACCTCTGCGTGTGAATACCCTACACAGACACACACGTGTTGGTCAAGATGGATCGCTCACGAAGAGAAAAATCACCTGTAAAGGCTCTTCAGCTGCCCGAAAGGCATCGTTCTTGCATAAATGAAAGCTAGCGCAGGTGCACACACACACGCACGCATAGCATTCTCCTCTGCAAGACCCCCATTGGAGCACAGCAGCATCGCCCCCACCCTCCACCTCTTTTTACCTTTCGCTCTGCATCGCTCTTTAGCAAACGGAGAGGGGAAGACAAGAAGCGACTACTGAGTTGTGATGATACACCGGTGGAGAGAGAGGGGGAGAAAATGTATGAGAGAAGAGGGAACAAGACACATCGCTGTCTCGATGGATGCGCCCGCGCCTGTGCGCTTATATGATTGCAGAATGGAGTCCGCTTACGCGTTAGAGGCACAGAGAGAACGAGAGAGAGAGACCTACACGCACAAAAAGCAGCAGACAAAAAAAAAATAGCCCCGATCCATCACGAGAGGGGAGACGCGCTCATGGAGAACATCAGCTCACTTGCGTGAAGCTTGAGGAGAAAAGCTCAGAGACGTGCTTTGAACAGTTGAGCGTCAGTGAGTTGAGCGACGAGGCCCTCTCAGTGAATCCGCCAAGACGAGGAGAGAGATTAGGGGAGAGGCTACGTTGTCACACACACACGCACACAGCTTGTGCTGGTGTGTTCTCGCTAACCCTCGATCGGCTTCATGCCTCGCGCCAATACCGGGAACCCCTTCGGCTGCACGCGGGCATTGTTGATCTCCAGCACATCGCCCATCTTTTGGTAGTCAAATCGGCGACTTTTCGTTCCGTACGTGGCCTGCAACTCCTCCAGCAGCTTCTTCGCCGCCGCCTCGCGATGCCAGCGGTTGGTGAGTCGGTAGGTGTGCGCCATATCGTCGAGGTCACCGGTCGGCATCTGGTCCACGTACGGCTCCTGATAGAAGCCCTCCCATTTGAGCTGCTCCTCCGCCTCTGCGTCGCTGTTGAACGTGATGGCGTGCGAGAGCGGACGCTCGACGCTAAGAGGGTCCAACTTGTCCTCGCTGGAGGTCATGTACTCGTCCATGTGCGGCGAGGACTGCCGGTAGAGATGACGCATCGCCTCCGACACTGGCTGGACCCCAGGGACGAGAGGATCATCAATGAGCTGCCGGCGCGCCTGCCCATCGTTTTCAGCTTCATTAGTGTCGCTACCCAGCTGCAAGTCCGTGGCGTGCGCCTGTGCGCGGAGCTCCTCGTCTGACAGCCGGCGCATCGCACTCGCGCGCAGCAACGCCTCTTTATCTTTCTCTTTTGCGCTTTGTTGGACATCCTCAACGTAGCGGACGAAGGCGTCGCCGTCGAAGTTGTGTGGCAGCTGAAGCTGACGCCGACTCCAGTCCACATCAAGCTCAGGGCTCAGCAGAAACGTGAACTCCTTCCAGTCCCAGTGCGCCAGCGCAGGGCCAATGCGGAAGAGCTCCTTTGCCCACCCCAACCGCTGCGCGTACGTGCAGTCGTTGTTTACGAAAGCGTCCACACCGCCTGGTTCCACCATGTCGCGGAATTCCTTCAAGTGCCACATTGTTGTCTCCAGCATCTGCTTCGACACTCTGTAAAGCTTGCGTTGCAGGTCAAGCTTGCCGTGAAGCGCCTGTAGCCATTTGCGGAGCTGCTCGCTTGTTTTCATGGACACGTCAACGATGACGACGCCGTTGGCACGCGTGGCGTGATGCATACCAAGCTCGATAGTTAGGTTTGTCAGCCCGTACCCGTGTAGGAGCTCCTTGTTGCGATGTAGCAGCCGCAGCACATCCATCGCCTCCTTGTGCGAACACGAAATGAGAACGTCATCCAACTCCAGCGCCCTGCACAGCTCTGCAATGAGCTGCTCCACCTCCGTTGCGAGCGTCGTCACTAACGCGCGGCACTGCGCGATGGCGGCGGCGTTCTGTTGAAGGAAGCTGATAAACTGCATCGCCGTAAAGTCCCACGGAATCGTCAGGCCACCTGTGATGCCGGCACCAATGGCGAAGTGGTCATCGATAATCAGCGGCATCGAGCTCCACTGATCATAGTGCAGCTCGCCAAGAGAGACGCGTATGGTATGCAGCGCTGCGGAGCACTGCAAGGGGGACAGGGTCTTGGCGAAAAGCACCTGATCGGCGTCCATCAGCTCCTCGAGGGTGGGGACACTTGTCAGTGTCCACTGCATCGTCATGGCCTCACTCGCCTCGTCCAGGAGGGTCTTGCCGCCACTCTTGCTCTTCACCCGCGGATCCGTTTGATGACGACGACGCAACGGCTTTGCCTCCCGCCGCGCCGCAGCCGCGTCTTCTGCGACTGATATGGACGCTGTCACGGAGTCGATGCACTCGGCTCGACGCAGCAAGTCGCGCAAGAACTTATTCACGGCGCGCTCCACCAGGCCACGGTTCGACTCACTTGCCACAAAGCCCTGCGGAAGCTCAAACGTAGAGTGGATGAGAGCCGTTTGGGAGTCGTGGTGCGATGACGCGCTGCCACCAGCGCCAGAGTCGTCAAAAACACTGCCATCTGACGGCCAATCGGCGGGCTGACCTGCTTGCTTCGTGAAGAGGGACTCCATTGACTGATCACCGCCGCTGCTTCGGGCACCACTTGCGCACGCTGACCGCTGCATGGTGGCGGCGTTGGCGCTGCCATCCTCTTTGTCGTCGATGCGACGGTAGAAGCTGAAGGAGATGGACGTAGCTGGTGGTGAGCGCAGAGTCCCCTGTTTGAACTCCTTCGCCCACGCAAGCAATTCATTGAGCTGCGCCACTGAGTTCTGGTTCACAGTTTGCTGCTGCACATTGTGGTGAAAGAAGTCGGGGTGCACCTTCAGGAAGAACGCGTTCAGCGCCTTCTTGTACATGGCGGTAGCAGCAATACAAGATGATGATCAGCGCGGAGCGGCCGGCACACGTGCGCGCGCGGGAAGAGAGAGAGCGATGTGCTCAACGCAGTCCCATCCCCCCTCCTCCTACGGTCGGAGAGAACAAAGATGAAGGTTGAGGAGGCAAGAAAAGAAACAAAGGAGAGCTGCCCTTGTATGTATCCCCTGGGAGTGAGTGGGTGAGGGTACGTATGGTGCAGGCCATTCGCAACGGCGTGCATTGATGCATGTGCGTGTAGGCGCGCACGTGTGAGGGTGCACAAGCACGCGAAACTCATCGACGCATGTGAGCGTTCACCGTTGCAACACAGCAAGACAGAAAAGAAGAGAGAGCGTGGCGAGAAGTGGACGGTTGCAGTTGGAGCGGGTAGTAGTGATGGGGGGCGGGCGGGTCAGAGAGTAGGCCGCAGTCCCCTACGCACACATTAACGCCCCACGACACGTCGGGCCCACAGCACAGGCGTTTGCACCGCCGCGGGAGCAGACATGTGCATGACAGCCCGCCACCACCGCATCCATGAATGATGACAAGGGAGAGAGAAGAGTCTGGGGAAGACGATACCAATGTGGCGCCTGCGTCATGCCGCACGGTGTGGGTATCCACGCAGAAGAAACAAAAGGCATGAATGAGGAGGCCCCACAACATGCGCACAGGCACATGGCATTCCGTGCATCTTGCATATCCGCGCCTTACCCTTTTTCCTCCACTCCAGTGGAGGAGTGCGCACACGCGCGCGTCATCATACTTCCGATCCGCACATGTCTCGTGCGGGTAAGAAACATGCGCTGCCCAGCGGTTGAAAAGTGATGGAATGGATGGGGAAAACGAAGAGAAGAAGAGCGTGCGTGGAGACAACGTGGGCATGCACATCCAGAGAAAGGGGGGAGGGAAGTAAGGAGGCAGGGGACAACGAGACACCGCCGCGCGCCATACATGGAGAGATACGAGAGCACAACCATACAAAACAACCAACAAAAAACGGCAGTCGTCACCGAACCCCCAATGAGCAGCGTCCCACTCATGGAGTCGCCACACCGCACCTCTCGGAGACGCCGTTACTGCTCGGTGCACACCGCCTATGCTGAGAAGCGACACGGAGAGTCACGATAGGGACACCTGAGAGAGTAGGTGACAGAAGGTGTGCAGCATCGCCCGTCTAGCTCAGTGGTCCGTGGTGAGCTACAGGCAGTGACGAAGATGTGAGCACCGGTGGTGGTATTTGCGCGTTCAGCATCGACTTATTCACAGCTTGCGTAGCGCGTCGAATGCTGTTCTTCAATAGGCGGAGCGCCTCCTGCACGTGCTTGGAGCTCTTCATCTCAATGACCAGCGTGAGGGAGGGTTGACAAAGCTGAAACACGTACTCCTGTACCGCCTGGTTGGCACCGGTGCTCGCTCGAGATGTGTTGCTAGTATCGTCGCTTCCGCCACCGAGAAGCCGCCCTGGCTTCGATGACGAAACGGTGAGAAGCGCACCAGCCATCACTGTCTCCTCCATGTTATGCGAAGAGGAACCGACCTCATCCGGCGTAAACGGCCGCTGAATTGTTATGATAAGGTGAGACGCCGCCGACCTGGACGGCTCCTTCTTGCGCGGCATCTTTGACATTGGCACCATCGACGGGTGATGTCCGCACTCACCCAGCTCGCCGCTGATGGCGGAAGATTGCGGGGAGAGGGCGTCACCACCGCAGAAGATGCCGCTGGAGGCTGTGTGGCTCAGATCGTCGCCCGCCGCACACTCGAAGCCGCAGCCCACCGGGTGCACCAACATCTGCGCCCGCCGTGAGCTGCGGCCAAGCTTGCGACTCTTCTCAAACGTCAGTACAAACAAGATCTCCCACTCCAACGACAGCTCCACCTTCTGTGCGCCCCATTTGCCACGACCAATGACGGTTTTCTGCTGATGTTGCGGGTCTAGCGGGACACTGCCGCGCACCACTCCGTCGTAGGCGACTCTCATTAGACGTTTGTACTTGCCCTGCAGCACGCGCTCATACTCCGACTTGCATTGGTCCAAACCAGTGACGGAACTAGAGTCGCTGGCTCCAGCCGCGGCAACAAGCCGACGTGGGTTCACTTGTGGTGGTTGCAAAGTGGCGTTGCTGTTACCGCCAGCGTTGGAGTGATTGTACTCTGCCAGCTGCTGAAATGGTGGCGCCAGGTATCCGCTGGTGGAACTGCCGACAATAGTCTTTGTCTTTGGCGCCGACATTACTAGCGGTGAAGACGACGACACGGGTACGGCTGCGGTGGTCGCGCTACCGCTGGCCTCACTATAGTGGTACTGCCTGCTATCACATCCACTCTTTGCACCAGGCGGGGCCGCCGCCGCATCTTTGTCACCCGCGGGCTGCAACAAGAGATGCGGCACAGGTTGGGTAGAAAGCGAATTCTCCGATGGGGCAACCGCCCCTGTTGCTGCTGGGTGCTCAAGCGACAAGCCCAGGTGCTGCTGGTTCGGTGACCCGGCTGTGCTGGATATGGCCGTCAGGGGCGATACCAGGCCAGTGTCGGTGCCCGCGTCCAGGTAGCCACCAGACTCGTTCAATGCGCCACGCTCCGACACGCCCTCAACTACGGGGCGCGACGGCGATGTCGTGGAGAATACCTGCTGGTGCATGCCAGATGTGTACTGCACGTGGAAAGACTTAGGTGTGAAGGGTGAGTGCGAGGTTTTGGTCGGCGTCGTGCACCGCAGCACTACTACAGGACCCTCCTCGCTGGTTGAATCCTCTGTTACCTCATCAAACGAGATGCTGCTGGTGTGCGTGATGGCGTGCGGCGGCGTAGGCAGGCGGCGCGGATGGGGTGGCGGACGGCCCTGCAGGTTGGTGGCACCACTAGCACCGTCATTGGCTGAAGCCAGACGAGACAGCTGCGGCGCGCCTGCCGTAGCCGGCTGTGGTTGGGGGTTGGGGGTGCGCGGCTCGCCCTCACAGAGGGCGCCGCCGCCTTGATGGCCCTCCTCGGCCACGACGTTTCTGCGCCTCTGTACGCGGTCCACCGCCACTGTTGGGGACAAAACATCGTCGGCCAGCTGCTGCGCTCTGGCGGTGCCCAGCGGCGTGGGGTCCATGAGCACCTGCCAGGACGAGATCCCTAACTCATGCTCCAGCGCAGCTGAGCTACCATGATAGTAGTGCACAAGCGCTGCGATGCTTCCATAGCTCTGCAGAAGCCGGTCCTGCAGCGCCGCGCGCGGCTGCAAAAAGGTCTGCACTTGCACCACCATGTCGGCGACCGTCTTATACTGGCGAAGCAGATGTGTGAGTCGCGGGAAGTAGAACCGGTCCACCTCCTGCACACTGAGCGGCACCAAGCCGCTGCGGTGGTCGCGTCCCACACTGCGACGGACGCCATGGTTGCTGTGCTGTAGGCGGTCTGCCAGGGCAGCGCGGCGCTCATTTGTCTGCACCTGTACCTGCAGCATCGCCGTCGCCACGCTGCTGTCACAGTTCAGCGACACGGACAGCACGGCATGCTCAATGTCCTCGTCGGGTGGCTGCAGGAAAGCGAGGAAGTCGTCACACAGACACTTCTGAGCCTCCTTTGCAAGGACTGAAAGAGATAACGAGGCAGGCGGCGAGATTGGCGCTACGACATCCACTGAGGCGTCACACGAGGCGCTGTTGGAGTTGGCGCTTTTGCTTCGGTACACGTGCATGGCACTGTGGAGCAGTCGCCACGCGCGGCACACTGCCGTCCCCTCCTGGTGGGTATAGGAGAGCGTGAAGGTCTTGATTCGGCCCACTAGCTGGCTGGAACGGCGCTGTACCCGGATTGGAGGCGCGATGACGATGTCCTCCTCGCCCTCCGCTTCTTCCGCTTGTACACCCGTAACACCAGGGTGGGCCAGCCCAGGTTGAGTGTGCTGTCGCCCCTCAGACAGCTCCTGCTGTGGTCGGGACAACATAGCGCTGCAGCCCCCCACTGAGCTTCCAGCCTCGCCGCTGCTGCCGCTTCGCTCCTCGCCGCTCTGCTGGCCGATGCGCAACCGAGACGTCACGACACGGGGCATATCACTTTCACCGCTATCGTCGTCCATGTGCTGCTGCCCCTTCTCGTCTTCTGTCGCCGCAAGAGAGGCACGGGGGACTTGCTGCTGCTGCTGAGAAAACGACGGCGCCACTGCAGCCCCAGCCGTATTGCATGTCTCCAGTGGTGGCGACAACCCCATGAGCTGGTCGGTGAGTGCCACACCCACCGGCGGGGAGCCTTGCTGTGGTGCCTCCGCATTCGAATCGCCAAGCGCAAATAGCGGTGGTAAGAGCTCTGCAGCAGTGCCGCCGAGCTCCATGTCGCGGGCGTAGCCGAGCTGCTTCTCAGGTGTGGTCACACTCGCCGAGTCCGCCGACGTCTCCCTGTCGTCCTCTGCCCCCTCCATGCCGCCTTGGTCGTCGCCAGTGGCAGCGGCAGATGCGAAAGCATCGTCGCGTTGCCCTTCTCGCAGGGGTGCTGGTAAACTCTCCCACTCCCGTAGCTTCAATTCACCGCTCCCTCGGTCGTATAAATTGACGACGTGGAGTCGCTGCTGATGCACCGCAGCGGATGGCGGCACTGACAGTGGGATGGCAGCTTCTGAGGATCGACGTGAAGTCGCGTCGCACGAGGTGAGCGGAAACATGTAAAGATCGCCACCACTAGCTCTCCTGTCAAGCAATTGAGGTCGTCGATCGCCGCTGACCGGCGCCTCCGCTTCCTCTTCCTTGATGCAGAGAGAGGCAGGCGCATGCGGCAGTGCATCCCTCGCTGTGCCACTAACTGGCAACCCCAGCTCTTTCCACAAGGCGGAGTAGAGGTGGTCAAGGCGCACGACACCCTCTGTATTGTCGGTGCCGTTCAGTTCAGCACCCGGTGCAGCCGCAGCACCACCACCGGCATCACTGATTGGAGCGAGGGTTGCATCGGCAGCGTCGTAGTACTGATGGCGTGTGTGCACGGCAGTCGCAGCATCTCCACCGTAGGCAATCTCAAGCCTTGCCCGCACCGCCGCCGATGACCGCGCCGCCCGCTCGATTGCGCGCACCGGATCCCACAAATCCTCCGCTGACGACTCGCCATCTAGCTCCTCACCACACTTTACGTGCTGACCAACGAACTGCAGAAGCCGCTCAAAGCACGCACACTGCTCAGACAGTGGCACGTTCAGTACCTCTTGCAGAAGCTGCGCCATGACCCCTTTCCGCTCGTTTGTCGTCACCTTGAAACGCATCCAGTGGGCCTCTGCCTCCCGCTGGTTCGGGTCACCGCCATCCGCCACGGTAGCCGAGGACGACTCAGGAGGAAGGTAGTGCACCACCTCCACGACGGTGGTGCTCGCAGCCTTGCCTGCACCACCACCGCCGCCGCCACCACCCTCGTCGTTGTCCTGCTCAGAGGTTGAGCGTGCTGTAAAGGCTGCCAACGCGCGCTTCAGTGCATCTAGCAGGTCCTTGTCGAGGGCAGCACGGGCTCCCTCGCCAACGGCGTCCGGCGCTGGTCGAAGCAGTACACCCAAAGCACGACAGAGCAAATGCCCAGCCGGGTGGTCATAGGAGAGCACGAAGGTGCGAATACGCCACAGTCTCGCACGCCGTCCACCCGTGTGTTTTGCACTGACGGTGGTCGACGCAAGTGTGCTGCTCATGTCCACGTCCACGCCCATAGGCGCCGCAGCCGCTGCGTCGGAGAACTCAATGCTGTTCGGTGCTCCCAAGGTCAGAGGCAGGGTTTCCTCTGACTTGCTCATGAAGAGCTCACCAAAGGACGCTCCACCGGACACCGAGAAATTGCTCTCACGACGTGACGGCTGGCCCGCCTGCTGCTGTTGCTGCAGCAGCATGAAGCGGCGATCGGCGTCAGCGGCACCCAAGTCTGAGGTATGCCGCGTAGCTGCCGCCGCAGACATTGAAGCTGACGGTGGCGTTGGTGCGAAAGAGAAGGACGAGGAGGAAACCGAATCTAAGGAGATGGCGGTAGTAGCCGCCATGTCGTTTGTGCAGTTCCACAAATGGTGAAGCGATGCTGTGTTGACCGGCCCGTTGGGGCACTCGCCCCCTGCCCTGGCGCCGACAGCGGCGGCCGTCATCGCAGAAGCGACGGCATCGCGTGGCGCATCCAGTGAAGCGAAAAGGCTGCGTCGAGGGCCGGCCGGCGTGTGGTTTTGCTGCTTCACGCCAGTGGTAGGAGTGGCACCAGCGCTGAGAGCGCCGTTGTCGCTGCGAATCGCCTCCGGCACTGCCAACGTCGAGACTGCTTGACCTCCGCGTGCGGTCGCTGCGCCGGCCAGTATACGTGAGGCTGCGGCTGACGTCCACTGCTGCTGCTGCGATGAATAGGGCAGCCCCGCACCGTTGGGGTCTTCCCTATGCGTGGCCTCGGCTGATGCAGGCTTGGGCACATAGAAGCGACTGCACGGGCACGTGCAATAGGCGTCGCCTTGATCATCGCAGCCAGCATAAAAAACGTCCATGCTCGCCGCAGACGATAGGAAAGTCGATGGTGGGCGCGGGTCGCCGACAACGCTGCTACTCATGGGCCGCGTTGCTGCCCACGGGGGAGGTGCACTGAAGTACACTGTCAAGGACGGCACCTGCTCTTCCTGTGTCGCAGCATTTCTCGTCGCGGTACTGCTGCTCCTGCAGGCCTGATTCAGGCACGCGGCGGAGCGCAGTGTAGCGCGTCGCAGTACCGCCTCCTCTGCCGCCGTGCACACCTGCTGCAGATACTCTGCGTTATCCGCGCCATCGTTGCTTCCACCATTCATCCCAGCGGCCGTGCCATCGCTTCTGGAACTTTCAATGCCAGCATTACGCTGCAGCGCCAAGGCGGTTAAGGGCGCGATTCGCATAGGCCCACGAGTAGCGGTCGCGGTGCCAGGCGAAGCTGGGCTGCTCCGTGTTGCATCCACATCGCCCTTGGCGTCGTCATCCAAGAGAAAGGTTGAAATTACCCGCACACACCCCCGTACAGTCATCAAGTTGTCTGACAGGTTCAGCACCACCAAAGAGGCCAGCATCCCCGTGTGCGACCGTCCTCGCCGCACGCCCATGCACAGGCCATGCGCCCCAGAGTCTGTCAGCCCCGTGCTGCTCAAGTGCAACTCACGTACGTGCAGAAAGGCGGCTGGTAAGAGACGGTGCCGCACTACCGCGTTGAGGGCTGCGTGCGCCATTAGCTCGCCAAAGATATCGCCAAGGCGTGTTTGACCACTCACGACGGCACTGTCGAGCCTAAACTCAACCTCACCTTCATTTTCGCCGTACACATGAAGTCCTTGCCGCCCTTCAAGGCCGTGCAAACGCTGCTCAACCGCGTCCCGGCGATTCCCCTCGGTTAAGAGCGCCAGCCGCGCCTCTGGGGGCAGCAAAGACCACTCGAACGTATCGGAGAGATCGACCAGGTCCAGTAGAGGACAGCTGAAAAAAATGTTGAGCAGCAACTCGCGGAATCCCAGAGGCGAGCATGTTTGGCTAAGCGGGACACCATAAAGGACGAGTGTGGAGAGCGCGCAAGATGTCGTGAACACAGCCATGTCACTGAAGCCGGTCAGCTTGCGCCGCATGAGGGCGCCGGAGTAGACGAGCGGAGTCTTGACCAGCCTCAGGCGGTGCGGTAATGGCAGGGGCTGGGGCTGGGGGTCACGGTCAGCACTGCATCTGGGGCGTGCCTCCCTTTCCTCGGACACCACCTCCTCCTCCTCCTTGGCAAGGTTGGCTGCCCCGTGGTACTCGCTGGCTGGCAGCGGCAGCAGCGACGTCACACCAGCAACGTTGTGCGAGAGCACGAGGGTGCGCAGGCGGTGCGCACGACTGGCGGCGGCAAGCATTTCGGAGAGGCCGCGCACTGAGGCACGGCAATCGCGCAGGTCGAGCAGCACAGGCCCAAGGGGTAGCCCCGCGACCAAATCACTCGCATCCCCTCTACCCTCGTCTTCGCTGCACCCAGCGTGCACAACGCCGGCCGCAGCGGCGGACTGCGCCGACGATGATGCCAGTCCAGACACCCCGCTCCGCTCCGCATGCCCACGTCTACACGTCTGGCGCACTTGTGCACAGAGCTCACGCAGTGCAGCGGGGAACAGGGACGAGTCCTGCTCAAGCGTCTCCAGATTCAGCTTCGACACGTAGACGGAAAGTGTCTGCATGCCGTAGTCCTTGAGCGGGTTCCCCAGCAGACGCACCTCCTCCAGTGTCCCCGCCATCCACAGCATCATCTTGCCCAGATGCGTGCAGCTGCGCTGAGTGACGGCGTTGCCGCTGAGGTCCAGAACACGCAGGTGCGCGAGTGGGGCTGAAGGCATGGCGCGGCCACCGCTGCCACTGCCGTCACCACTGCCACCACACCCGTGGCGACTTTCAGACGAAGGGCTTTGCTGCCAGCTTCGACTCGCGGTGCGGCGGCCGTCGGCTGCGGCGGACAGCCCACAGCTCCCACGCACCAGTTCCGCCACCGCTTCGTCCTCCAAGTGCATCTGGACGAGGTGCAGCACCTCCAGTACGCGGAGCTGCGGCAGGATATCCTGGGTGAACCATGTCCATTGATCGCGACGCATGTGACAGCATGTCAGGTCCAGGGTGAAGATCTGGCTAGATTGCGTGTGGCAGCGTAGGTGCGTCTGCAGCCCGACCCAGCCAACAGTGCCCTCGGTGGAGAAGCGACTGTACTCCTCTGTGAATGAGCGCAGGGTAAGGTGGCCAATCGCAATAGTCTCAGTACTGCCACCCACCTCATCGTCCTCCTCTGCCTCTGCGTGGTGGACCGGTGCGTGGGAGCTGCTGCGAGTCACACCTGCGACGACCTCTGCCTCTTCAGCAACTTCCCCGTGGCCTCGCCGCAACGCCAGGTCCCGGCGCTCCGGCTGCATCCACAAATTGCTGACAGGAGACGTTCCTGCTACGGCAACAGATGAAGTGCTGCTGACCGACAAACTCGCGCGCCTTCGCGTCCGCCTTGCCGAATCCCCATTCGGCTGCACCGCGATCTCTGCAGGGACGCAGAGGGTCACCACCCGAGCGGAGCGGGTCGGTATGCCACCAGCAGAAAACGAGGTAGAGACAGCGGCGGCGCCTTGGTGAGTCGTGGCCAGCAACGGCGGCCGCCGCCGCAGGATGGCTTCACCTTGTGTTTTCCTGTGCGATTGAAGTAGGGAAGGCCGCGTAGGCACCGACGGTCGTAGCAGCGGAGCGATGGTGTGTGCCGGATGGATAGATGCGGGCGGCGTCCACTCTACAGATGCACGACGCGCGGGACTCACACGACAATGACGACTCCCACCGTTGGAGTTGACAGATTCCTTCACTATTGCCGTAGACAGCTGGCAGGGGGCAGTTCGGGTGTCAGAGGACGCACCGGTCGAGGTGCGGTAGCGAATGTTTGGTGTGAAGGCACCGACTGGGGAGCGCCCGAGCTGCTCGCTGACATGACGGATGCTCGTCTCGGGATGCAGTGTAGACCCGGTTGCCACAGCATGACTTTTGCCATGTGACACGGGTGTCAGCAGCGAAGTGCGTGCCGAGTGAAGAAGTGAGGAGCGCCATCTGAACGGTGTCTCGGGGATGCCACTGTCGTCACCGCCGCTGCGGCACATGCCGTCGGTGCGACTTCTCACCGGCGCTCGCCACATCGGCTGCCACGAATGTGAGGAGGAGGTGTACCGCCTCGAGTGAGGGCTGGTATTAGCGGTCGGGGCGGAGAGCCACTCCACAGAGGCAGTCCGCCTCGAGGACGCAAGCTGGGACGAGCGAGGCGGAGCTGGTGCCGGCTGCGGGGCCACGCCACTCGGGCGCGGCTCCTCCT
Organism: Leishmania braziliensis MHOM/BR/75/M2904; assembly: GCF_000002845.2. Taxonomy (NCBI): domain Eukaryota; phylum Euglenozoa; class Kinetoplastea; order Trypanosomatida; family Trypanosomatidae; genus Leishmania; species Leishmania braziliensis. The sequence goes on along the minus strand of NC_009318.2, from coordinate 632,631 downwards.
CTTTCTCCACTGATGCGCCAGTGAAATTAGCAAATGCCCGCGATCTCATTCTATCGTGAACATGCGCGTCGACGTCTTGCCCATCTATTGGTGTCGTGCCTTCTGCGCGGTCTCCATCCTCCGTACTTGATACCGAGAACCTCTCGGGCGTGTCGGCCACCGTGAAACTGTTCAGCAGAAACCTCCCTGGTTCCACAGAGCTGGAGCTCATTCAGCAACACCACGATCTCTTCTTCCTTGTGAAAAGATG
>NC_009318.2:620017-632281 GCF_000002845.2 Leishmania braziliensis MHOM/BR/75/M2904 | reverse complement strand
GCCATTTTGTTTTTGGTTTTTTGTCTTTTTTTTTTTTTTCTTTTTTATTTTTTTTTTGTTTAATTTCTTTGTTTTTTTTTTTTTTTTATTTTTTTTTTTTTTTTGATTTTTTTTTTTTTTTTGATTTTTATTTTTTTTTTTTTTTTTTTTTTTTTTCTTTTTTTTTTTTTTTTTTTTTTTTTGTTTCCTTTTTTTTTTTTTGTTGTTTTTGTTTTTTTTCCTTTTTGTTTTTTTTTTTTTTTTTTTTTTTTTTTTTTTTTTTTTTTTTTTTTTTTTTTTTTTTTTTTTTTTTTTTTTTTTTTTTTTTTTGTTTTTTTTTGTTGGTTTTTTTTTTTTTTTTTCCTTTTTTTTTGGGATTTACTGTTTAATGTTGATCCCCCCCGTTGGAGTTGACAGATTCCTTCACTATTGCCGTAGACAGTTGCCAGGGGGCAGTTCGGGTGTCAGAGGACGCACCGGTCGAGGTGCGGTAGCGAATGTTTGGTGTGAAGGCACCGACTGGGGAGCGCCCGAGCTGCTCGCTGACATGACGGATGCTCGTCTCGGGATGCAGTGTAGACCCGGTTGCCACAGCATGACTTTTGCCATGTGACACGGGTGTCAGCAGCGAAGTGCGTGCCGAGTGAAGAAGTGAGGAGCGCCATCTGAACGGTGTCTCGGGGATGCCACTGTCGTCACCGCCGCTGCGGCACATGCCGTCGGTGCGACTTCTCACCGGCGCTCGCCACATCGGCTGCCACGAATGTGAGGAGGAGGAGGTGTACCACCTCGAGTGAGGGCTGGTATTAGCGGTCGGGGCGGAGAGCCACTCCACAGAGGCAGTCCGCCTCGAGGACGCAAGCTGGGACGAGCGAGGCGGAGCTGGTGCCGGCTGCGGGGCCACGCCACTCGGGCGCGGCTCCTCCTCTTTCTCCACTGATGCGCCAGTGAAATTAGCAAATGCCCGCGATCTCATTCTATCGTGAACATGCGCGTCGACGTCTTGCCCATCTATTGGTGTCGTGCCTTCTGCGCGGTCTCCATCCTCCGTACTTGATACCGAGAACCTCTCGGGCGTGGCGGCCACCGTGAAACTGTTCAGCAGAAACCTCGCTGGTTCCACAGAGCTGGAGCTCATTCAGCAGCACCACGATCTCTTCTTCCTTGTGAAAAGATGACGAGCGGGCAAGGGCAGGGGAAGAGGGGTTGGTGATTCGTGGGCAGTGTGGAGAAGAGTGGGGGCAGTGGAGAGTGCGGGCGAGCTTCTTGTGGGGGAGGATAAGGGCGGGTGGAGGGGTGAATATCGGATCCTACACACGCACAACACGCGATGGCGACAGAAACAAACAGAAAAAAAAAAGAGAGAGCAGCGGAAACGTGCACGATGCCGCACCCGCGCCACGGGCAAGAGAGACAATAAAAAGACCAATGTGTCGTGAGCTGGCGAAGAAGAGAGGGCACACACATACACAGAGAGAGAGAGAGAGAGACAGACAGGCAGAGACACGAGGAAAGAGAAGACAAAGGAAAAAAAAAAAGGAAAAGAAAAGACGGGAAGAGCAGTAGCGACAGCGCAGGCAGCAGAGCTGGGAGCTGACCCGGTGTATACGTTCCTGCACAAACAGTAGAGCAATACGGGGATACTGCTTGCAAGTTGTACGTGTGGACTCGTGCAAGTGTTGGGCGAGTGTACTTGCGTGGGATCGTTGGAGGGACAAGGAGGGGGAAGCGAGGCGGCAGCGTTGACAGGTGAATCTTCGACAGAGCGAAACAGAAAAGAAAGGAAAGGAGGTGAGCTAAAAGAACGACAGACGCAGACCCGCGTGACTCCCTCTTACACACGCACGATAGCGCCAACCACCTCCTTCTCCCTTGGTGGCAGTGCGAAGACCAGACGGGGGAAAGAGGGGGGTAGGACTACGTGGGCGGGTGGGGGGTGTCTGAGAGTATGTGAATAAAAAAACTCTTCGTCGTGAAGCCCTGACTCGCAGCGAAAGTAACTTGTGCGCGTAATGTAGATCCACGTGAGTTGGCCAGCACAGAGGATTGCATTGGTGGGATTCACACGTGTGAAGCGGCGATATACGTGCCACGTAAGTGAATGAGAGAAGCAAGAAGAACCGCAAAGATATGGATTCAATGCGAACGGAATAAAATGAAAGAAAGAGAAAAGAGTAGGGGGCGAGAAGCGAGGGAGAGTGGCAGCCGCAGAGACGCTCGCGAGTGCACACACCAGTGTACACGCATGCACTCAGGCGACCATTGTACTCACCCACTGAGCCGCAAGGCTGTTTCGGTCTCGCCTTCCTCATAGTGCGTCTTGGTATTATTCGCTGCTCATTCATTACTCATCACACGCGTCACTTTCTTCATGTTCGCCCTCTCTGTGGCCAGTGATGCTGCTGTCCTGGGTCCTTTCTCGACTGACTTTACCTCGCTAACGTTACCGATGCTGCTATTGCCCCCTCTCAAGGAACCGCGCTTCAACCGCCGCTTCACTGACCTCATCGCTGCTGCTGGGAGGCGACCATGACCGATGTCCTCCTGAAAAATAATGAGATCGAGAGTGGCACCGGGACAGGTGAACTCAACTGCAGACGACAAGGGGAGAAAGGAAGCAGCAGCGGTGATAGTGAGGTGCGTCCATGATGATGCTGCATACGTGCGCATATGATGAAAAGCATCATCAACACCGAAGAGTCATCTCTGGCAATGTTTCCCTGGCAGAAGACAAGAGGGGAGGGAGAAAACAGCGATACTCGCACCTCTACAGACGCACATAGAGAAATCGCATCCAGGATAGGCGCCCTACCTGATGGAAAAGGGGTGGGGCATTTTCTTTTCACAACGTGCCCATTCGCCGCCACACAGCAAGAGCCCCACCGCCGCAGTGTCCACACACACCCTCTGGCCTGTCGCGGGCCCACCGCCTGGCGCGAAGCAGCCCTAGACACGCACCGCAGCAGCGCGCCGACCCAGTCACCCGAGCATGACCCCCGCCCCACAGGCCACGCCACAGCCGCGCCCATCATGTCGGTCGGTCAGCTGTGCTCACAGTCGCGGGCCGCTCCGGCGCAACGCCACACGCGACCTGACCGCCGACATCCGTAGCGGCGCATCGCTCTCACTTCCCCATGTCGCAGGCACATGGCCCTGGCGCCACCAGAGGTGTTTCGGCATTGGCAGGGGGATAGAGGAGGGGTGCTCGGCTTCCGCACAGAGTGGGGGGCGCTGGAGGCTGGACACAGCGCACTGAGGGGTGTCCGCCCGTCATCGGGGGGGGGGGGGGGGGGGGGGGCGAAGGAGGAGATGGGCGTTGGGAGAAAATAATGAAACACGTAGGAAAACGAAAAGGACCGCCATCGTCATTCAAACCGCGCTTTCACTCGGACGCAGATATGCAGCCATGCACCGGTGCGGCAAGCCATCGACCGAGACATGGACCCACACGCACCGCACCAGTCCGTCGCTTCTTTTGTTGGTTTGTTTTGTTTCCTTCTCGCGCGCACCAAAGGGAAAAAAATTGAAACGTCGATGCGGATGCAGCAGCAGGGGAGTGTGGGAGGAGAGGGGCGGCCACAAGGGAGGGGCCAGTGGCGCCTGCACAGGAGGTGAAGAGGAGGGAGGGCGGTTGCCAAAGAAGGAAAGCAGATGCGTGGAGAGACCCACACACGATCCCGTGCACACCCACCTCCAATCCCTTCTCGTTGCCCCATCGTGAGTCCTCTTAAGGCCTCTGAGCAGTTCTTCGTTTCTTTCGCCTTCACCGCCGCTTTTTTATTAGGACTACTGTTATCGTTGCTGTCACACACGCCACACTCACTATCAGCGGTGCCAACGTTTGCCACGAGGAGGCAGTGCCGCTGGCTGCCGGCGGGACGGCCAAGGCCGCACCTCTCTTACCAGAAACAGCTCCAGTCGCAGCAGCCACGGGTGCAAGTGTGCTAAGTGCCTTCTGCTTCGACGCCAAGCGAGCCGTGCCGCCATCTGCTTCGCTGCCTGCAGCACCACTTGTCGCCACGCCACCCTCCACGAGCACGCGTGATACCTCCGGCAGCTCATCCCATGCCACCTCGTCGTCCAGCACAATCGGCTGCGGCATCGCCTCCACGGCCAGCCGCGACGTCTTCAGAAGGAAGCGTGAGGGCACCGATCGTATGTCAGAGATTTCGACTTGGTAGTTTTCCAAGTTCTGAAAGAGAGTTGCAAAGGCGTCGTAGAGTGGGTAGAGATCGACGCGCTTCCGCATCGCTTCCACGATTGACATCGTCTCCAGCATCTCCAATCCCTCGCCGCGCTTCAGCAGCAGCTCCGTGATGTCCTTCACCACGTCGTCCTCGTAGATGGCTTCCGAACGACAGTTCGGGATCTCCTCTGGACAAAGCGCGAGCACCTCTTTGCGATACTCGCGGCAGGCCAGGTAGCAGTACGGAACGGCGTAACGCTTCCACGTAGAACCGTAGCCGATATGGATCGCGTGCGCCGACCGGATCGCCTGCAGCACCAGTGCGAAGTCGTAGTGAAACTCCATGAGCTCGCCCGGCGCGACATCGTGGAAGTGACGCGGGCGGTAGTTTGTCACCAGCGGGGCAACGAGGAACTGCGCGATGGCCGTCTCGGGGTGTCCGCTTTTGCCGAAGCGTTGGTCCACCTTGATGTGTGGTAGCGATGTTTTGCACTTGGCTCGCAGCGGCGCCATGAACGGGGAGACGCTGTGCAGCAGGGCATTCGCAAAGGCCTCGAAAGCGTTGCGCTGCGACTGCTCATGGCGCTGTTGCGCCTTTGTGAGCTTCTTCCAGTGGTGCTTGCCGGCGCCTGTCTTGGACGTTGCTGTCGCACTGGCGCTGTCATCCTCCATGTCCACCATGTTGGCGGCAGCAGCAGCGCTCGTGCTCGCAACCCCGAGTGTCCCCGACTTCCTCGCCGCCGCTGTTGCGCTCTTCACTGCGTTTGCATACGTCAGAGGAATCAGTGAGGAGGTGGCAGCAGGCGAGGCGCCTACAGAGTTCGGTCCACTCGGCTTAGCATCGCCGAGGGCCCTCGTGGCTTCACTGCCATGGCCGGCACTTGCGCCACCACTGCTGACTGCCGGCCGCTCGTCTCCGTTCTGTCCATTCAGCTGCCGATCAATCATCTGCCCAGTCAGCTCCATTAGCTTCTTAAACTCAGCCTCCCAATCAATATTTGCAAGCTTCTCTGCAATGGCGGGGTCGCCGCCGGTCATGTAGCTGGGGATGTAGAACGGCACCGTGCTCGTGGCGGCACCAGCGGCAGCAGCCGGCGCTGCCACGGGAGACTGCTCTCCCATACTCTTCGACGGTGCAGAGGCTGCGGCAGGGTCCTCGGGCTGCGCTGTGGCAGGTGGCAGGGCCAAATCTGTCATTCCGTGCGCATTGTTCCCTGTTGGCCTCCACTCCGTCGCGTTAGGATTGAGGTGCGACATTGGGACAGGCGAAGCGAGAAGATGAAATAAAGGAGGGGAAAGGAGGAAGACGAGAAGGTGCGCCGCAGGTGCGGGGGGTGCGGCGTCGAGCGAACACAACGATAGAGGCACACGCGAATAAACGTGCACAACTGCTCTGATCACGCAGCAAGGTCAAGCTGCTGGATGAATGAACTGGGTGAATGGCGTATGTGGTTGGTATGTACGTGCGCGAGGTAAGGTGAACGATGTGTGTGTGTGTGTGTGTGGTTGCGAGAGAGAAAGAAAGGGGAGGCAGGGGAACAACAAGCGACAAGGGAGGCAAACACGAAGGAAGTGAAGTGTAACCAGTACGAAACAGACAAAGGTGTGCATAAGCGCAGGCACACACAAACAAGGTATACAGGAAAACAAGTCCCTGAATGAGATGGCGTGTTCAGTATCGATGTGTGTGTGTGTGGGTGTGGGTGTGGGTGTGGGTGGAAGGAAAAGAGAGGAATGATGAGGTGGGGGGATGAGCGAAACAGGGTAACGGTGGCGGTGGTGACGCAGCAGAACAGGAGGGCACAGGGAGGCGGAGGGGCGGGGAGGCGGAGAGAGAATGAAGGAGTACAGGCCACATGCGCGCAGACAACAGAAAAGACAAGAGAGGGAAGTGCGAAGAGCTACTGCAAAAAAAGGGCCTCTGCTATACTGCCCCCACCCCACCTCGAAGCTGTATTCCACATATCGCCTGGGGATGGCTCAACTCCGCAGCGAGTTCGACATCCTCTTTCTCCTTCTCTGGGTGTTTCACTTCACCTCTCTGCCCGCACAGTAGCCGTAGATACGCGTGTGCTCCCCCCCCCCTCCTCCTCGGTTGTGGTTGCCGCCCCGCTCCACGGGAGGAGAGAGGGGGGGCCATACTCATCTAGTGGCAGCACGCATACGTTATGTAGGTATACATACCTCTAAGAGGAACAGGCACGTACACACGTACACAGGCACCGAAGGAACGATGCTTGGGAAGCAACACCAAGACGTTCGACAGCCTTCACGGCGGCCCACGCAAAGGTTCAGCGGTACCTCTCCCCTCAATGTTCAGGCAGATGAGGACACTGCACGCACAGGAGGGAGAGGAAAAGAAGGAAGAGGGTTATTAGGGTGGAAAAGGTGGCGAACACACCGGCCCGCCCACTGACATGCACCATCACTACCGGTACTAGCGAACACGACGAAGACACGGGTGTACGTGCGGTCTCCGTGCACTGCAAGGCGACCTTTTTTCAGGTAAACTACAGACACGTAAGAGCGCACATACCCGCACGCTCCCTGCCTTTCCTTTCGCTCTACAACGCTGTCAGTGTGGTGTCTGTCCATTTAGTGGTGAAGAACGTGCTGTACACCTTGGCAGACATGTACGCGTTGTACTCCATCACGTGCGGCTCGTCCCGGGCCCAGCAATCTTTGAAGTGAAGCAGCAGCGCGTGGTGCAGCGCAAACATGCCTGCCTCAGCACTACACGAGCTCTTGCAGGAGTCCCAAAAGGCCGCCGTGTCTGCGGCACTTGTGCGGTCGAGGGACACGCCCTTCTGTGCTGCCACAGCACGACGGCTGACAGTCTTAGCCGTCGCATCACCAGCCCCGAGGCGCAGCGCGTCGTAGAGCATCTCCAAATGTGCCACATGCAGTGGGTAGTTCTGCTCGAGCAGCAGTTGAGTCGTTAGCTGAATGCTGACGACAGCAAGCAGATACCAGCTGTGCTTGCCCTCGCGCTGCACACGCTCGTTGTAGGTAAGCATCTCACGAAAAGCGGCGTTGTGCACCTGCGCAAAGTGCACGAGCTGGCGAAGCGCCAGCACGCCACCGCCACGGAGGTCTGTCACGGGGTCGACGTCTTGAAAGCCAATGCTGCCCCACTGCGGTCCGAGCGAACTGTACGTCGCCGCCGACTTGCCTGTGGCCATCCAGAGCTGCTGGAGGAGGTTCACGTGGCTGCTATTGTCCTTGTCAAATGCAGTCGCCCGCTCCACATTCAGCGCACGCAGCGACACGTCCGCAGCGACCATCTGCGCAAAGAGGCTGTACTCCACTTGAAGAGCAGGCGTGGAAGAGGAGAGCTTCTGTTGCTGTTGCACCTCGACCAGCTTACGTCGCGCAGAGGGCAAATAGCTCTCCTGGATGTAGTGCAACACAGAGACGGGGATTCGGAGAGAATGCGCATTCGACGCCGGTAGTTTTTCGGTGGTGGTGCCTGAAGCGCTCCCGAGAAAGCCGAGGCGAGCAGCTGGCGGCATCGGAGATGAGGGAGGCCCACGCAGGAAAAACACGAGTTCCCCACACGTCGTGCATCGCCCACCACGTATCGCCTCAAGCGCCTCAACGACCGCCTGGCGCGGCTCCTGGATAGAGCTCTCAGACCGGAAGGCACGTCGGCTGCCTCCGCCACCACCCGCACTCCCCCTCGATACCACTAGCAAAAGTATTCCGGCGCCGAGTGCGGCAGCCGCTGTCACCGCGGTGGCGATTATTTGCGTTGTGCGAGACGAAGAAGTACACAAGGGGGAGGTGGGGGAGGCGGAGGACAACGGTGGTGCAGTCATTCTCGCGCAATAGAGAGGGGGACGCAGTACCGTGAAGCAGAGAAAATTGTTTGCTTATGCTCCGCAAAGGAGATGGGAAAAGAAGATGCGTGCACCTCCTCCTTTCTGAATCCCTCTAGGGAGCCGGTAAGTGGTGATCAGGTGCGTGTATGTGTGTGCGTGAGGGAAGCTAGCTGTGGGCAGCCGGGGAATAAAAGGGGAGAGGGGAAGAGACAAGGAGGAGGAGTTGAGCAAGACACGCAGGTAGACGCGCACCTATGCCTATGCACGCTCGAGCACACACGAGAAGCTGCCCGTGACGGAGAAGGTCAAGAAAAAAAGGCTCAAACAGAGTCTAAGGCAGGACTGAGAGTTACTCCTGTCGCGTACAGCTAAGCTGCCCTTCGCTCCTCGTGGGGTCGTCGCACAAGGCACAAAATCCACATGTGTGTATATAGGTCGGGACCTTTAAAGAACGCAGTGGACGCACCTCCTTCCCCCTCCCCCTTCATCAAGCAGCCCTCCGTGATGGCGACAGCTGCTCCATGAAATGGTCGCTGCTGCCGAGAGCGCTTTTCTATTACTTCGATGGCAGTTACTGAGGAAAAGGAAAGAGAGGAACAGGGAAAGAAAGAGGCCACACACACACACACACACGCGCGAACAGGAAAAAAAAATGCAACGAATAAACGTGAGTAACTCATCAAAGCCTCGCAGAGGGAAATTGGGAAAGACAACATCAGAGCGAGGAAAATCGACGAACAAAGCGACCTTCCTTCGTCACCTTCACCATTCGCCGCCACACAGCAAGAGCCCCACCGCCGCAGTGTCTACACACACCCTCTGGCCTGTCGCGGGCCCACCGCCTGGCGCGAAGCAGCCCTAGACACGCACCGCAGCAGCGCGCCGACCCAGTCACCCGAGCATGACCCCCGCCCCACAGGCCACGCCACAGCCGCGCCCATCATGTCGGTCGGTCAGCTGTGCTCACAGTCGCGGGCCGCTCCGGCGCAACGCCACACGCGACCTGACCGCCGACATCCGTAGCGGCGCATCGCTCTCACTTCTCCATGTCGCAGGCACATGGCCCTGGCGCCACCAGAGGTGTTTCGGCATTGGCAGGGGGATAGGGGAGGGGTGCTCGGCTTCCGCACAGAGTGGGGGGCGCTGGAGGCTGGACACCGCGCACTGAGGGGTGTCCGCCCGTCATCGGGGGGGACAAGTAAGGAAGAAAAAAGGGAACCGGATGGAGAGAGGAAAGCAAAACCTGCGGTGTCTGCGAAACAGAGCAAAGTACACCAACACACACGCAGATATCTGAATTAGTCAGAAATGAAAGCGCACCACCCACGCAGGCGCCGCGCTCATCCAGGTCGTCTCCAGCGTGGTACTCCAAAGATCGCTTTCGACCATGTCACACACGTTGGAGGACCCAGGCAGGCACTCCGACACCGGAGTGGCACGCATGCTGAATGGCACTGGGCTGCCGTCAGCGCGGGATCCGGTTGAGAGCAGCAGTGCTGTGTCCTCCGCCGAGATTGGCTGGTGAAGTGTGTCGAACACGCGGCGGGCGTAGCGGAAGAGCGGGAATGTCGGCAGAAGAACATCCATAGGACGCAGCAGCAGCACACAGGTCACGCTTTCCCAGCGCCGGTGCGAGGCAAAGCCAGCGCCGATACCTGTTGCGATATCAATGCCGGGGTCTGCAGGGGTCAGTGTCAACGGTCGCATTCCGTATTGAGTTTTCATGTCCTCCTCACTCCTCTCCTCGGGGGATGGCAAAGACGACGAGGCGCAGTTGGCTAGCGATGCCGCGGCCTCCGCGTCACCGCCGTGAGCCATATGGTGGTGGTGTTGGCAAGTGCGGTACAATGGAAAACCGGTCACCTTCATGCCGGGTTGCGGGTCCATCATCGAGTCTTCTCCAACGGAGGACGGTGTTGTCACTGGTGCAGTGGAGGAAGGGTACAACAGCATGTCCTCCAGTCGTTGACAGAGTCGTCGCACCTGCGCCTCGTCAAAGCCCAGTCCGCAACAGAAAACCACCAAGTGCGGGTCCTCCCTCCCGGTGAGTGGCGGCTCACCTTCAACGTGGCACAGCGGGTAGTAGCCCTGCTTCACTGTACTGCCGCGAGCGATGCAGTCATCGCTGGCATCCGTGATGGAAGCCAGTTCCATGCTGGCAGGTTTTCGGGCTCCTCTACGTCTGTGCACGCCACTGCGAGTGTTATTGAGAAAGTGCGCCTTGTTCATCTCTGCCACCGTAGCTGAAATAGTATTCGTTGACGTTGTCGTGCACGGGATGGTGCTGCCGCCTGCGCAGCCGTCGTGCTCGCCGCTGCCGCCGTGCCCGACGCAGGACCTGTGGAGCAGCAGGGGCTCACTGTGGCCGCCAAAGTTTGGAAATTGGCACATCGTCGCATTCGACAGCACACCAGGAGCCAAGGCATCACCGTCATAGAGCAGCACACGCGCAGATGGCTGCGGCGCCCGGCAGCTCGGTAGCTTGGCGACCGATATGCCCGTCGACGCTGGCGACCCTATGGACGATCTGACGACGGTGGTATGAGAGACAATGCCGAGCTGCAACGAGGTGGAGGCGCCGTACGACGCAGAGGAATCGGCGTCTGCGATAGCCTCAGGCAGGCACGGCTCCAGGTGGGTGACGGGGGCCGCCACGCCGTCACCGGCTGAAGGAATCGGCAAGGCTTGCTTCAGGTTCAGGTAGTGCGGCACCAGCGCCTTTCGGGCAATGCGCATGCGAGATGGCACCAGCTCTATGCCGACCCCGAGCCACCCACGCCACACTGCCGCAGGGTTCTCGATTCCTAGAGGTGCGTAAACAGCTGCGAGCAGATTGCTGCGATGCTTAGTTGCTGCGTCCGTCGTCGTCTCTGTGGTGCTACCCAAAGTGCTCGTGGTAGAGTTTCGGGTAAAGGATGCCGGTGCTGCGCCGACGAACGTACCGACCTCGTCCACGTGTTGCCGCGGTGACGAGGTATGCCGTCGACGGCACGCCGCTGCAGCCAGCCGACTCCACTCGAAGAGCAGGCGCCCATTGCCACACCCCACGTCTACCGCGACGACAACGGCCCCCCGAGAAGCATGGCTATGACTATGACAATGATGTCGAGTGTGCAATGACGGAGCACTTACACTGCGGGGAACCGGTGGCGCAGAGTTGAACGCAGGAGTTGAGAAGCTGCCGAGCGAGCTGGTCATGCTCGTCGAGGGGTGGGCAGGGAAGTCGGCATCGCCAGTTCCGTAATCGGGCGAGCGCCTGTGCTCCTCGCGCATCACGCAGGTTGACGCCATGCTGATGGCCTGCAGCTGCCGTACTCCGACAGAGGTCAGTTCGCCGTACAGGAGATGGCGCTCGCCGGCGCCGGAGGCGGGAAGTGGCGATGGTAGAGCCCTAGGTTTCTCTGATGCGACGTCACACTCCTCCTCGTTGCCAGAGAACTGAAAGTGGGTGGTCGTGGAGCTTGACAGCGTCGGGGAGGGTTGCCGCACGACATCAGCCCCTGTGCATGCTGCAGCAGCAGCGGCAGCATCCCCTGGCTGAAGCGCAAAGACATCCTCCAACTCTTGAAAGACGAAGTCCGCCTCTGCCTGGATGTCATCGATCTGCTGACTGCGCGATGTCGCCGTGCGCATCGACTTCCGCAGCAGCATCGCGTCCACCAACGCCTCAATGATCTCTGCAGGCGACCCGACAGCGCCTGAGGTGGGATTAGGGGCACGGCGGTCCCAGCCTACGGTGGGAGGGGGCACGTGTATCGGCGACAAGGATGACAGTGAAGTCGTGCTTTGATCAATGCCGCACGTTTCAGCGAGGCACGCTGCATTCAGCACTGACGTCGCACTCGATTCAGTGCCCGGATCGGTCACCGCTCTGTTGTCAGGAGTTACGACGGGGACATCGGAAGAAACTGAAACGGCGGCCACGAATGATGGCGTGAACGCATTGAGAACGGTGCCATCAACGGAAACAAGAGGACTACCAGCAGAGGAGCCCATTGGCGCTGGTGACTGCACATGCGCCGCCCGTGCAGCGGTAGGGGCGACAGCAGCCTCAACACCACTGCGGTGATGATGAAATTTCTCATTGGATCTCCTCGCTTTGTTGGCCTCGCCAGCCTCGGCAACCAAAGTTGCTGCCGTGGTTGTGGCTGCCGTCAGCAGCAGCGACGCGCAGGCGTCCTCGTACTCCTGCAGTTTCATGCTGTAGAATGAAGCTCGCTAAGCCCGAACGCATTACTCAAAACCATCTATTTCATGGGCGAACCGCCCGTGCATGAG
>NC_009318.2:600440-619917 GCF_000002845.2 Leishmania braziliensis MHOM/BR/75/M2904 | reverse complement strand
TAGAGTCCTCTAGAAGAACAAAATACCTGTTCGTGCAGAGCATGAGAAGGGGGAAGGCCGAGGGAGTAAAGACGTGTAGGTGTGGGGGTGACCATGTGGTCACCTGTATAGCGTTATCTAAACCAGTCGAGGTGTCATGGAGCAGGGCGAGAAGCTGCAAGGGGTAGGTCGATAGAGAGAGGAAGAGTAAGGAAACGAGAAAGAAGTGAGGAGGGAGAGCAACAAGAGGTGTGCGCAAGAGACGCACACCTACACTGATTCAAAGAGGGGGAAAAAGAGCCTCTGTTCCTCCTTCCTCCATTCTCCCACTCACTTTAGCAGAGAGGGAAAAAAATATGGCGTCACGGGCATCCGAGGAAGAAAAACTTCAATCCACATTGATGCGTGTGGGCATGTGGCTCTCATGGGTACACGCACACACGATCGAAGAAAGATGCCCAGTTAAGCATCCCTCGCATATCGCTGTCTGCGAGTATATATTGGAGGCGTGTCGCCTTGTTGTGTATCCTCAGCTCTGTTAGTCTTTCAGTCTCTCACTACTGCACGCACCACCACCACCCTCTCCCCATGCTCCTGAGAAGAGCAGGCGATGGCGGAAGCAAGCGCAAGAGCGAAAAGTTAAGAGGTGATGAACACGCGAGGGCGAAAGAGCGCGTGCGCTCAGGTCTGAGAAATTTTGATAAATTGGTGCATAAGAAAAATCGAAGTAGCAGCGAGATAAGGCAGCGTAGAGTGAGTGAAACAACCTGAAGTGGCGAAGGAGGCGAAGGGAAGGATAGGGAGGGAAAGAGAAGAAGAGGGGGCTCCAGCGCACCAAACCTTCATGAGGCCCACACACGCACACACACGCACGCACGCATACGCACGAGTGACCCGTCAAAGAAAAAAAAAAAGAAAAGAGAAAAAAGTGTGCAAAGGCGAACAGAAAAGCGAAATGTAGGCCGTTTTAGCCGTGTGGTGATGAAACGACGTAAGAAAGGGGGAAAGTGTAACGCTGGAGAGAAAGGGGAGGGAGACGTGGGGGGGGGGGGGAAATAGGCAAGAAGGAGACCGGGGGAGAACCAATGGCGCAGGCCAACACCGCTCCCTCCACACACACATAGGCCGCTCTGCCCCCCCCCGTACGCCCAAGAAACCCCTCCTTTGTATCTGGTCTCAGCCCCTCGAGGCACCACTCACCACTCCCCTTCCCTCTCCTCCACCGTCCTTGCTCCCCACTGCGTCTGCGCTCTCCGGAGTGCTCGTGGAGTTATCCTCCTCGCTAGTTGGGCACGTGGGACTGCCGACAGCGCTCCCAAAAGCGGCGACAGCGCTCTGTCGTGCCGTTCAGCGCACGCAATCCCCACGCGCTGCCGCCGTGACGCTGGCGTAGCCGCGATGCTCGAGGTGGTGCTGGAGCAGCAGCAGGGGTGGTGTTGTTGGAGGGGCTCACTACACTAGGAGAAATCGGTAAACCAAAAAATGGCACGGAGTGAGCCTGTGACTGTGGAGGATAACTGCAGTCGTGGCTTGGCGGCGCCGCCGCCTGTGTAGAACACAAAGCCAGGTCCCCATCGCCACGACCGAAGTTGCTTCCCAGAGCACACTCGAAGGAGCGGGGTAGCAGGCACAGAGACGAGCCTCTCCCAGAAAAGTTGCGGTCACCGTATCTGCCTCTTCCACTGACTTCTACTCCACCCTCGCCAGCGGTCGTCCACGGGGACGCAGGTGTCGGGGGTAACTCACGAGGCACTGCATGTGAGCTGAACAGACCAGAAAGAGACGGAGCTTCTGTACTGATGCCACGAGATCCAAGCAGAGCGCTAACGCTGCTCAAACACGCCAATGACGTAGGACAACGGCCGACACGCAGCTGCCAGTCATGTCCACCTTCGGCGTCGCGACAGTCGGCATCGGCTGAGGAAGGCCACCAGCTCGGCTCCTTTGGTGTGCCTCCATAGAAGCCTGCATGAGTGTCGCCAAGGTCAAGGGCAAGGCCTCCGCCAGGCGCCACTACTCGATCAGCTGGCAGGGCATACGCACCAGCGTAGGTACCACCGTCAGAATCACGCTGCATCCAGGGAGTGAAAGAAGGGGGACCGGATTCGGGCATCCAGAGATACGCCTCGCCATCTCCGGCTGGCGTGGCTGCAAACGCGAATTCAGGTTCCACTACACTCCAGCCAGACTCAACCAGCGGCGCTACCCCGTATCGGTTGTGGTCATCCCTTACGACTCGGCCCATCCCGCCTGCGGTGTTCGCATACTCGAATACGTCTTGCGAAGCTTGTACCTGTTCTTGCGGGAACCAACCCAGCGCCTGGTCCTCGAAGACAGGCATCAGTTCATGCTTGGGAGAGTTCTTGGGGAACCTGAACGTTGAAGTGATGGGCAGTGCGTTCCACGACAACATCGTCTCCCTAGCCGTGTAGGTGCCCACATGTCCATCGGGGTAGCCTGGAGAACTGTCGAAGATGGGCAGAGAGCGGCCTCCGGCGCCTTCTGAGAAGCGTACATCTCCTCGTGTGGCAAGTGTACCCCCATTGTTGTCGTGGCGGAAGGTGTCGGAGGCCACCTCTATCGCCATGCCAGCGGGTAGTGAATGGTCGTCGTCTTGAGCAAAGCATGCTTGTGACTCTCGTCGCTCCGCGCACGTGAGCAACGACGATGACTGAGCTCCAAAATGAGTAGATGGAGAGGCGACCGTGGTGTGGGTTATCGTGGGCGCAGGCGCGTCCTTTGCCCGCTGTAGCGGCAGCTGTACCGCGATGCAATCTACCGACTGCTCAGCGACGCGGAGTCGAGAGTGGGGTCTCGGCTGCTGCTCCTCACGTTGTGTTATCCGATCCCGCTGATGGAGGTAGGAACCGGAGGAGTCATTGATGCTAAAGCTCGGCCACCTCTCTCCACCAGCTTGTTTCTCAATGCACTGCCGCTGACGTTGTCGTTGCACCTTTGCGTAGGTGTCGGCCACTTCCTCTTCGCTGCTCTGTACCAGTGCATTGGTGCCACATGATCTGTCATGCGGCTTCTCACCACATCGCTGCCTCTTATGCCGCTGCCTCCATTCTCTATGATGCAGCAATGACCGCTCTAGTGTGCGCCTGCATGCTCCTCGTCGTGCCGCCTTTACCTCCAGAGCTTCGACAAGCGGTTCCGTCTCGGCAGCCGAGGATGAGTGCGAGGAAGACTGCAGGGGAGGCGGTGGCAGGGCTCGGTAGCAGAGGGTTGACCTCTCCGACAGCGGTGGTGACGGTGGGTGCGGTGTTTGTTGCTTTTTCAGTAATACGATGAAAGGGAGTGAAGATGATGTTCTGGACAGACGCTCTGACGGGTCGCTGCCGTGGTTGACCACTACGTCGCGAGGGGGTGACGGAGGTACTACACTGCAGCGGTGCGATAGGAAAGGTGCGGGACATAGACTGGAAGCAACCTCTGCCGTTGCACCTTGGAGGGTGTTGCTGCACTCGTTGTTCTTCGCTGGGACCGCCTCACTCACGGGGGCGTCTAGTACCGGAGAGGAGATATCCGTCGTCGTCGACAGTGAGCACACGCTCGTCTGAGCAGCTCCCTCTATCACTGCGCCACAGAAGACACCTTCAGTCACTACGGCGGCGTCAGCGACCTCATCATCCAGTACTACTGGAGCTGATTGTACCACGGTCAGTGAACTGTGAACCTGCTCGGTGCCCGAATGCGCTGAGCTTTGGGAAACAGCGGCCACAGCAACGCCGAGGGCGGTAGCGGCGGCCGACGACGTGGCGGCGTCGCTTGGGCGAGGGTGAAGATGACGACAGCGTGCGAGAAGAAGACGTGCAGAGCCTCCAGGGTGGCCGCGCTGACGTGACGCGCGGTCCGCCCGCGCCTTTGTGCCGGCGGTCCAGCGGAACATCCAGCGCGTGGCGACTAAATTCGAAAGGACAAGAGAAGAGTTGGAAAAGGTCTGTCCGACTGAGCGTGTTGCTCTCCGCCAGGTATCTATACGTCTGGGGTGAGAGAAAATGTGCGTAGGGGGGTTTCTGAGAGTACGTGGTACGGGATCAACCAGCTAAGGCTCGACAGCAAGACCTCGGCCCTCTCCAACAAGTAGCGAGGAGTGACCCAGAGGGTGAGGGGTGAAAAACTATAGAGAGCTACAAAATAAGAGTGAAGCACACGCGCATGCCCTCCCAAACGGCGCCGTGGCCGCCACCGAAGTGCGCCGTGGTGTAATGAGCGCACGCGCGTCTCCTTGCGAGACAGACGAGAGCAGCAGGCATCCTGCAAACAGCCGAGGAGACGAACGAAAGAGAATGAGGGGAGGGGACATAGGGAAGAGGGGTGAAAGAAACAGTGCTTGGACACACGCACACATGCTCACGCACTTGCACGCACCAATATGGGAGCGACGGGAGAGGACTTACAGAACAAGAGGCCTCATGGCGCATGAAAATAAGACTGATCGATAGGGAACGCAGCGTGGGCGCCAGAACCAACGACACGCAGTGAGTAGCACTCGACGCTCCAACTCTCCTCCTTCACTGCACAACCCGCGAGCTATGCGTAGTGTCCTGGATACTCACGTCTGTGTAAGTATGGTGTGCGTGTGTGTGTGTGAGGGGGGGGGGGGGGTCACTTTCCATTCTCCGTTGGTTTTCTCCCCGCACGCCTCGCTGCTGCTGAAAATGATGATACTTTTAGAAGAGGGGAGGTCATTACAACACAGCCACTCCGCTTTCCTTTATTTCGGTTTGCGCTGTCACTCTGTCGCCGCTTCACTCAGGAGCCAAGGCGACCGCGGCGGCGAAGCGAAGACGAAGAGGAGAAAGACCCGAAAAAGGGGGGGGGAGAGAGCAGCATATGCACGCACCACTGCAGAGACAAGCCATGACGACAGTAAAGCCAAATCACATACACGCGCACGCACACGCAGCCGCAGTGCGGGAAGAAGGGAAGGGAAGGGAAGAGGAAAAACAGATCGTGTCGATAGCGGCTGCGTGCGAGACTGTAATCGCCCAAGGAAAGCAGGGGAGGGGGGGACCAGAGGTAGCAGCAGTGGTACAGGGGGAGAGAGAATGGAACCACAGGGCGATAAGCGCGCCAGACACACGTGTAGGCGCATCGTGTCTCTTTACTCGCGTCAATCTTATGTGGCACAGTAGGCGGTGGCGAGTGCGGTAAGGGACGTATCGTACTGCGCCCACTGATAGTAGTCGAGCAGCCCTGCAATCACGCGAGCAACCGGATCGCACATAGCGCTGCTTGTTCCGCCCGCCACGATCGCACATCCAACGCGCTGCTGCTTCGCTACGCTCTTGTCTCCTTCACCTGGCCGCTTCTCCTCGGCACTGCTAATACCTGCTTCGTTCGCCGCCGCAAAGCCTCCGTTGTTGTTTCCTACCAGGGCACTGCCGCCAGCGCTCTCGTCCACGGCTGCGTCGAGGTTGGCCACCTCGCGTACGGTGCGATACTGCCGGGCGGCATCCGTCATCAGCTCCACGCCTTTAGTAACGTAGGAGGGCCACAGGTTTCTGCGGTGGGCTACCGCGCCTCTGGTTGGATTACCACCCCCGGTTCCAGCAGTGGTAGCGGCTTCCAAGTCGTAGTCAGACTGCTGCTGCGGTCGCTGCGCAGTCGACATCGTCTCCTCCATCATCGCAGGCAAAGGATTGCTGAAGGACGAGGAGGGGGTACCGGCCGCACCGGCAGTCCCGTCAACGGCCACCTCCGGGTCTTCAGCGTCTCGTCTCGCCTCAGAGAACGTCGACGGTCGAGCAGCTGTGGCCGTCAATGTGGGCGACTTGTGCTCCCACTCGTTGTAGGCGTCCCAGCACATCAGCTGCAACGCTGTCACGATAAGGAAAAGGGGTGCGTAAAAGGCGTAGAGGCCTGCGTGGTCGCCGCTGTTGCCTGCATTACCTCCGACGCCGCTGCCGCCACTCCCAGCACCCCCGAATCCGTTCGAGGACCCCATGCCAACACCGCCACCGGACACACCAGCTCCCGCTCCATCGCCGCCGCCCATCACCCCTCCGCCGCCACCACAATGTTGACGCATTCCCATGAGTGATGCGTCGTACATAGGCTTGAACCACACCTCGGAACGGCATCGATTTGGGATCAAGCCGACAAGAGGAATACGCACGTACGTCGTCTTTGCTGTTGCAGGGCAGGTTGCTGCGTTCGTAGTGCCCGTCGTGGCGTGCAGGTCAATACCACCACCTACGCTGGCAGCGCCAGCGTAGACGTCACGGAGACGCACACGGGAGTCCCCGTTGGTGCTGAAGCCGAAGCTTTCGGTGGTGCGGTTCGACGCACAGCCGGTTTGACCCTCCTCCCACGAATTACGACCACGGCTGGTGGATGCACATGAGGAGGTGGTGTTATCCGCCTCATCGTCCTCACCGTCGACGGATAGTGTCGCCATAATGTGCGTCATTGGCGGCGGTGAGACCCATCGCGCGATGTGGTAGTGCCGCTGCAAGCTCCAGAGGTCAAAAGAAAGCGCAGCGCGGTCACCACGAAAGACTGGGCTGCTCCACGAGCTATTCATCGCAGCGCCTTCGCTCTTATAAGCGAAAGGGATAAACAGGTGCCGCGGTGCTCGGAGGAGGTAGTAAGCGAGGAAAGTGCCGCAGCTGTACTTCGATGAATGACCGCCGCAGAACACGGGCTGCCACATGAGCGCCACCCACGACTGATGGTCAACATCTGCCGTGGTGGCGGTCAGCAGCTCTGCATAGCTCTCGTCGCACTTCGCCAGCTCCACAATCTGCTCCACGATAATGTTTCGATTGTTAGGCCGGTCGGTGGCACTCCACTTGAGCACGCCATCCTCCTCCGCGTAAGGGCCCGTTGCATGGCAGCTGCTACCGCCCCGCGCCGCTCCTTCTACACTGGTTGCCGCACGCTCATCCATCGTTGACGCACCGGCACCCTCACCGGCCGCCGCCTCCTCTCGATGCCGCTGGCGGCGAACCTCGCGCAAAGCGGCGAGCCGCTTATATGCAGACGAGGCTGGGTGGAAACGAATGCGAAAGCCGCTCAGCAGCGGTGTATACACCAGCTCGCCTTCAGCGGGTCGCATCGGCGCCGGGTAGATCGGCTCGGCGAGGTTCACGACGCAGCCGAATGGGTTATCGAAGCTCTGCCAGATGGACTTGAGCGTCACGACCGGCTCACAGTAAGAGAAGCCGGAAAAGTCCCAGTAGCGCGTTCGATCCGCATGTGCCGGTCGCGGTGCCGGCAGCACGGGCCCTTTCTGGGCACCACCACTGCCGCTTGTGCCGTTGTGGCCTGCTCCGCCTATGGCGCGCGCGTCTTCCTTCAGGAGGACAGGAAATGTGCCACCGGGGCTGCTGCGACTGCCCGGCGCGGAGCCGTGCTGACTGCTGTCGCCGCCAGGTGGCGAAGAAAGGCCTCTACTGCTGCGAGTGCAAATAAGCTGGCACTGCTCTTCGTTGCAGGGGAACTCGAGATTGCTTGCCACCGGTACCTGCGGGGAGAAGGCGTCCACGAGGCACGCGATATTGCCGAATGTGGCGGCGTTGAAGCGCATGGCGGCGTGGAACTCCTCTAGCAGTAACTCCTGCCCCACGTGATACTCGTAGATGTAGGGTGGCCGCGCCCCCAGCATCGGGTAGTGCCCGCCCGCTTGCAAGTTGATTTGGCTGCCGCCGGTGAAATAGCCATTGGGGTGCGTGGGGCTGGGGTAGCGATGGTGCGCGAGAGAATTAACATGATGGCTGCTGCCGTAGGTGTTGCTCATGTTGTTCCCCGGTCCACTCGTGCCGCCTTGCTGGCTGGCACAATCTGGACTCGTCGCGAAACGACTGGCGCCGCCACTGTTCGCAGCCCGTTGGTGGTGGTGCTGGTGCTGTGAGGTTGGCGATGGCGTCGAAGACCCCGGCCGGGCCGTAGCACCGATCGAGGGCGGGGGGCTACTTTGGTTGAGCGTATTGAAAAACGTGCTGTGCACCACGGTAGCGGGCGAGGTCGTCAGCAAGGCGCCGCCGGGACCGACACAACGGTCGATGGTGCCGTCTTCAGTCCCTGGATTCTGCAGTGGCGGTTGCCGAAGCAAGGGCTTCGTGGTGTTGCAGCCACCACTTATGTTGCCTTGGTAAGAGTAGTGGAGAAGCTCTTCAGCGCCTCCAGATCCCCCTTCCGGAACAACGGCACAGCGGCCACCGTCTAGATCAATCGAGGCCTGATTGTTGTACTGGTAGGGGTAAGAACCCATGTGAAGCTGCTGAGGCTGCATGGTTGCGGCTGCGCCACTGCCTTCACGCGAGCCTTCGCCAACTCGATGCAAGTGCGGTGTGCTGCCCCCACCCCCGCTGGGAAGCCGGGGCGGCAGCGCAGCACTCGAGGCGCTCTCCGGAGACTGCACATATTTGTTTGTGGCGGCGCTGCCGCCTGCCATGAGAGAGGCTGTACAGCTTGCAGCCAACGAAGCTGGCTGCAAAAAGGGAGAGATGCTATGGTAGATGCGACAGTGATGCAGTGCCGGTGCCGAGGGCGATGACACCTCTGAGGCGGGGGTCGATCGTCGCATGTGATGGCTGTGGTGGTGGGCAAGCAGGTGCATGTGGTGAGGCCGGCCACCACTCGAGCGAAGAGAGTTGTCCGCGAGTGTGGTGCCGGGAGGAGGCAGGGAAGCTGTGGTGTTGGGTGCCTCCCTCACAGCCGCCAGCGCGTCGGCTGTGAGCAGCGTTGTGGCGGACTGCATACTACCGAGGTCACGCACGCTTTCCAAGCCGCCCTCCGCACCCTCACCTTTGCTCCCCTCGCTCGCCGCCTCGGGCGCCTCCGCGCCATCGCGGGCATACTCTACGTCCTCCTCACCGTACGCACAGGCGCCTTCCTCATCGCCGCAACCGCTGTCATTGGATGCCTGCGCCAGTCTCCGCTTCCTCTCCGCGGCCACGCTGTGCGCCCCACGAGACACCTCACGCGAAAGCAGACGCTGGACAGGGGTGTACATGGCCGGCAGTGCTTGCGATGAGCCCGTTGAAAGGGGTACAGACGGGGTACCCGCACTGGCAGCGTCGATGCCGGTCCTGCCACCGGTGGCGGATGATGAACACGCGTTTGCCTGCAGCTGTGCCGCCTGCTCTACAATGGCACCGCAGATGTATGTGTGGAATGGCGCGCTGAGACATGGTGTCAGCGGAGAGCGCCGTAGGAAGCTCTGCGCACCGCTGCCACTACCACTGCCGTGTGATACAGGGCTCGCGTGCGCAGCAGTGAACTCGGTGCTGCTGCTGCTGTGCCGCCGCTGGCCGCAACTCCCGCCGCTAGCAGTGCTGGAGCCATGGTGGTCCATTCGAATCGCAGCCATAGCAGGCGTGGCCGTCCCACAACTGCCATCCTTGAAAGTCACAGCGGCGTGATCAGCTTTAGCCTCTTCATCGACGTTGCCCTTCACTCCGGTCATCGAAAACTCACCGCCGTCAGGCGTCGCTGCGTCCGTACCACCCTTGTGAGGCACGCAGAGATCAGCCGCCTGCTGCGAGCGGACCTCACCCTTCGGTACCCCGCCACTCTTGCCAGTAGTACTACCCTCGCCTGTGTGCCGCAGCGGTGGTTGCTGTCGACGTGGCGCGTTCACCGAGGAAGGTGGCAGCTCTAGTGAGACGAGCGGCTCGCGCGCTCCCAATGTTTCCTCCAGTATTGGCGCGTCCGTCTGCTGAAGTGAGGCCTGCCGCTGACACTCCGCATCCTTAGCGGACGCAGGTAGGACGGTAGTGCTGAGGGTAGCGCTGCGTTGGCCGCACGCCTCACGCCCCTCACTATTCTCCGCTGCTTTGCGTGCCGCCTCAGTGTCTGCAGCTGAATGGGCATGAGCTGTGCCGCTGCCCATTCCTTTTTTCCCCCTTTTGCGAGATGGTGTTGGCACCACACTACCTCCAACGCCGCCGTCACCGTGGCCGTGGCCACCGCTGCTGCTGCTCCTGCTGGGGCCCCTACCTCTTACTGACGGCATCGGCACCGTGTCATCTGGAGCCTGTGTCTTGGTAATCTGCTCTGCTATACCACACTTGCCTTGCTCCTCAGCAGCATTATACCGCCGCGTCACCGTCTCAGGCTGCTGCTGCATGCACTGAGAGTGACGAATGACTGGCAGCGATGCTCCACTTGACCTCGCGTCAACTCGGTTCTGAGGCTGCGAGGGGTTGCTGTAACCTCGGTAATACCCCTGCTGCTGTGGATGCTGAAGGGCGTAGCCATAAGCGTCGTAGCTGCCACCGTTGCCATCACCACCACCGCCATAGCGAGGATCAAGCGCGCAGAAGCTGCTCCTCCGCTGATATTGCGGTTGCTGGGGCTGAGGCGGACCTCCGCTTCCACGTTGGTGATTTTCAGCTATCAGCGGCGATGCGGTGGCGGATGACACCGGCTGCGCCTCTCCGCAACCAAAGGAAGTTTGATAGGACATTGGTGACTGCTGTGACGAGGTGTGGCCCGCAGTGTAACCATAGCCAGGACTGATCTCGCAGCCGCCGATCTGATTCGCAGCCGCGTAGTAGTAGTCGCGGTAACCATTCGCCGCGTAGCCGTGATATGACTGGCCTCCATCCTCCACATCAGCGACGTTCCCTTGCTGTGGGTATGGGTAGCTGCCGCTGGCTGCAGCCTGGCCGCTCTTGCCACTGACGGGACCCAGCGGCATTCCGACAGTGTCACTGCCGGTGTCCGTGTAGGGTACATCTTGTGTGCGAGACGCATGCAACACTGGCGCACTACAACCGCCGGCGTAGCCGGTGCCGTAGTAGCCTCCGATTGCACTACCGCAGCCGACACCAGAACCGCCACTGCCCACAGCTGCTGTTGCGGCGCTAGCACCGTATCCACGCCCGCCAACGACACGGACTTCGGATCCGTTCATGGTGCTGCCTGCGCTATCTGCCTGGGCATATGCTCCGCTGGAGTAGAGCGCCGGCGAGGCACCCTGTATGACATCGCTCTCGCCACCGTACGCACTGGCGGTTGTGCTGCAAGGCTGGCTACTCTTGTTCGCGCCCAGTAAGGTGTAGCCGTATGACGCCGAGATAGAGAAGGTTTGGCCCTCCCCACCAATGTAGGGTGAATGCTGCTGCTGTGCGGAAGGCGAGGGGCTCTGATATGAATACGAAGCACATTGAGCATACTGCTGGTAGCAACCCTCCGTGGTGCCTCCTTGGCTGCTGCTCTGCACTGTGCCGCCCTGATTGTAAAGAGTCTCGCCCTCATAAGAAGACGGCGGCGGGCATCCCTGCTGCTGTTGTGGATTGTAGTAGTGCGCCCCGCTGCTGCTGCTCGCCGTGCGGGCGTGGCTGCGACGCTGGCCAGGGCTACTGCCGTAGCAGTAGCCGTAGTATTGGCCCTCCCTGCCTGTGCTTTGAGAGGTGGAGGATGCCGCTTGGAAGTGTAGCGATCGCTGCTGCAGCTGCATTTGAGGCTGCTGTGGTTGGTAAGTCTGCTGATAATAGCCCTGGTAGGCGCTGCCGCCCTGTTCCACGGTGGGTATCTGCGGGCTGCAGGGTGAATGCTGCTGCAGTTGATGTTGCCTCTGTGGCTGCTGGTATTGGGTAGAATGCTGGTTCGGGCATTGCTGTAGATTCGCCGGCGCAGATGATGATGAGTGGTAGGGAAAGGAGTACACGGGCATTGATTGCCCGTCACTCGCCCCTGGGCCGCTGCTGCTACTACCCACCACAGGGCCAGGAATAGATCCATAGGGCATGCTCGTTGAGCCGCTGCTACCGCCACCACCTCCTGGATACTCGCCTTGGTTGTTGTTGTTGTAGCCGTAGGTGCTAGAGCTGAAGTAGTTGGTTTGGTCGCTACCGTAGTACCTGTTGTAAGAGTAACCCGTGTTGGACGCCAACGACTCACCGTTGACGTCCTCTCCCCCACCGTACACGGCAGGCATTGCTGCGCTGCTTGCGCCTGATCTAGGCAGTGTCGGTCGAGCTCCGACTGACGCCGCAGCCCCTCCCTGACGCCGCGAGGAGGAATACATGCCACTACGCGCCGCGACAGGCATATCGCCCGTCACGGGGGTGGAGGAGGACGCCGCTGCGCCACCACCACCAGCACCGCGGCCGCTCAAGACCACGTGCGGGGCCTCGGTGTCTGCCCCAGAGGTCACCAGTTGGAGAGGCGGAGGCGGAGGGGGTGGGGGTGGATGGTGTATACCGATGAGATCCTTTGTCGCACCAAGAGAGGCCTCTACTGTCCCCGCATCGGCGCTACCGCGAGCCGGCTTTGAAGTCAGAGACTTGGCCTTGCTGCTGGAGCCATGTTGCATGCCAGGCTTGGCCCCACTGGTCGCGAGACCGCTACCGGAGCCGAGACTGTTGTTCGAGCCCTCCATTATCGTCTCCGAGCCAAATGCTCAAAAAGAAAAGAGTGGCGCTGTGGAAGTGCAGTCGCTCTCTCCCTCGAGGTCACTCTTAGCCGTGTGCTCGGGCACCGTTCCACAAAAGATGAGGGAGGGTCTTCTGCCTTTCCGAGTGCTACAGAGATATACAGAGGCGCAGCTGAAAATGAGCAAGACCAAAAAGCAGCACAGGAGAGAAATGGGGGGGGCAAGCGTACCAAACAAGCACAACACACAACGCTACTCACACTGTGGGTGTGTGGGTGTTGTTGCTCACGCGATAGAAAACGAAAACAGAGAAGGATACAAACCACCCAAAACGAAAAAGGGAGGAGGGATGGGAAGCAAAGCAGCAGCAGCAGCAGCAGCAACGGCGGTCCTTGATGTCGCCGCTAAAGGCGCCTCTGTGATGGATAGCGTCTCTACGGCGGTAGGCGTGGAAAAGAGAGAGAAAGAGAGCTTGGCACGTTTGAAATGCACACCGAGAGGCACCCACAAGCGCAAAACACACACACACACACGCACACGAAATACGCCAGAGAGCGCAGTGCGAAAAGACGCCTTCTGCGACCCCGTAAACAAGCAATGAGAAAGAGAACAGCACGAGAGAGAGAGAGAGAGAGATGAAAGCCAAAGCGGGGGGGAGGCCCCGTAAGTACAACCAGGCACACGCACACACACGCCTAGAGAAGGACAGAGAACGAGACACCCAACACAGAAGCGCAAAAACACGCAGAGAGATACATGCAACAAGCGAGAGGGAAGGGGAGACGAGGCAGATGACGAGAAGAGGGAGTGCAGTGACAGCCTGGCAGAAGCAAAACGAGGGCAGTCCCTAAAGAAAAGGAAAAGAGAAACACAAAAAAGGGGAAGTCAACTGTAAAAGAGCCAAAGATGATTTGTGCGCGGGGGGGAGGAGGAGGAGGGGGTGCAGACAAGGGCAGTCGCGTGAAATGTTCGGCCGATACAACAAAGAAAAGAGAGCGCACACACTCTCCTCCTCTTCTGCAACCTACACAGAGAACACGCACTAGAAAATCAATAGTGCACACGCAACGGCGATGCTCGGGAAGGAGAGATGGGGAGACAAAAGGGAAGGCAATCAGCGAAAGCCCAAGAGACGTCCTTCACAGGGGTGACAACAAGAATGACAGGCACCAGCCACCAATACACACATACAATGCCACTGCAGGGCGACTCTGTGTGGGAAGAGGGAAAGATGAAGATGCTGAGGAGGGGTGCCACAAAGCCACTTGTCTCGCTGGGTGATGTAGAGCCTGCTAGCCACAGACAGGCTGAGAAAAAAAGAGAGACTGCAAAGGGGGAAAACAAGACTAACACAAAGGAGGCGAGTGAAAGATATATAATAGATGCAGATATATAAAGCAGCACAACACAAATTAAATTACAAAACACGTGTGCGTGTGTGACAGGTATGGGTTTGTTTGCGGCTATGTATGTGAGCGGCGGCAGCGCTCTCCTTTGTAGTGATTCTCTCTCCTATGCTCTCCCTCTTTCCGTATCCGCTCCTCCGCTGGCAATGAAAGTGCGCCACGCGCAACTCAAACAAGTGTGCCTCAAGTGTGGGGAAAGAGGAAAAGGGGGCGGGGTGGTGTGGAATGCGTGAGGGGATGCAGACGAGAAGATGGCAAACCCTTAAAACAGAACAAAAAAAAACACAATAAGAGGTGAAGCAGTCGAGAAAAGTGAAAAAAAAAAAAGAGAGGAGAGGCGAAGGCAACTACGTGGGGTTCGCAGGAGACAAGGACAAGCAGGCTCTCGAAGGAAACTGCAGGCTGGAATGATCAAGACGCTGAGCACACAGCGGCCTCCTTGCTATTTTCTGTCTCAACACATACACAAAGACAGGGGCGCGCACAACCTCACAAGCTGAAGGGCGCAAAAAAACGCAAGGAAAAAATGTATTTAAGCTTTATTCGCCGTAAAGTTGCGCGTACGTGCGCGTGCGTGTGTGTATGTGTGTGGTGCGCGTTGGTGTTGCGAAACGCACACACGGAACTGTGGCGTATTCGAAGAGTGTTCAAGTACACAAGTGTGCAAAGGCACGTACGT
Organism: Leishmania braziliensis MHOM/BR/75/M2904; assembly: GCF_000002845.2. NCBI lineage: Eukaryota > Euglenozoa > Kinetoplastea > Trypanosomatida > Trypanosomatidae > Leishmania > Leishmania braziliensis. The sequence goes on along the minus strand of NC_009318.2, from coordinate 605,519 downwards.
GTGCGTGTGATGGAGGCCGGGTTAGAGGGGGGTGGAGAAAGACGAGAGGGGGAGGAGGTGATGCGAAGGAGGGAGGGGTGGTGCAGCCAACCACAAACCGTGTGCGCACCTGAGAGGAAGGAGGTATGCATCACCTACCAGGTGGGACATATGCATGCAACGTCTTGCTACTGCTGTAATGGCCCTGTGAAAGGAAGGAGAGGGGGGAGGAGGCGGGTGATTGCGACAGGGACACCCATGACTACATAAAGCATACGCGCGGGAACATATCTGTGGCGTCATCGAGCACTCAGTCGCGGCCTCTTTAGCGGCTTCTCAGATATGTGTGGTCGCTTGGGAAGCGCACCAAAAAGCCCGCCGTCTCACGCTCAGCCCATGTTTGCTTAGTTTTGACCGCCGCTTTGAAGTACAGCTCGCATGCGGAAAACAACAGGAAGAACAAGTGAGACCGAGACTAGGGAAAGGGAGTCGAAAAGAGAGGAGAAGCGACGTGGTGGATGGTGAGCAGTGGCGCACCCGGCAGCTGAAAGGCAAAGAGGGAAAATAGCGAGACCGCCCTCCCGTATGAGACAACAGGAAAAGAAACGGCGATAGAAAAGCACACAAGATGGAGAAACCGCCGCAATGGCAGCAGAGAGTCGAAGAAAATGGCGAACGAAAAGGGGGGAAGGATAAGAAGAGGAGAAAGTGGCCGGCGCGCACTCATCGTTATGAACGAGTTCAACGCCGTTACATCTACACCTGAGCCGACCACTAAAAGAGTGGAAAGATTTTCTTCATCTAAGGCCTCCACTCTCTGCCATGCAACACGCGTCACGCCTCGCTCTACCCGGCCTGCCACAGGGCCACCGTCTAGTGCAAAGCAGCACCAGACGCACGCATTGCAGTCACCCCGGCTCGGCCATCGGAGCACAGCCCCCTGCCGCATGCCCGGCCCAGCCCCAGCCCCGCAGGCAGCGAGGGTCGGGCGAGATGCGCTGGAGTTGCGTGAATGCGCCACCCATCATGTGGATAGGACAGCCGCATTCACCACCGCAGGTTTCTCCGGCGCAACGCCACCGAGAAACTGGCCGCTGACATCAGTGGCGAAAAATCGATCTGGCCTCCCCCACGTCGTAGGCACTTGAGCCTGTCACCACCAGAGGTGGTTCGGCAGTAGCAGGGATGGAGGGGGGCTGCATGGTCGCCACACAGAGGGTAGAGGCATTGGACTCCGAGACATCACACACAGAGGGGTGCCCCCGCCCGTCATCAGGGAGAGGGAATGAGTGAAAAATGAATCAATCAATCATTGTGACTGAAGGGTGCGAGAAGAATAATCCCCCCTTAGAGGGGGAAGAGAATAGAGGAGGCAGTGGGGATATGTGGGTGCGCAGGCCACCCCCACACATCCACACAGTCCAAAGAAATAGTCGATCATCCCCTTCGGTACAGCTGCAACGAAGCCAGCGTCTTTTCTCGCTGCTAGCAGGGTGACGCTGATCTCCCACTTGCTACCTGCGGTGGGGGGGGGGGAGGGTAAGAGAAGGAGGGAGGGAGAAAAGGAGCGAGAACTCGGCATCACTCGCCACTCTTAGGTACACCTATACCGTAGTGTAGAGACAGAGGGGGAGTGGAGAGGTCGCCAAGCATGTGGGCAGCTGAAGTGATCGGGAGTGAGTGAGCGCCTTGAAATGGGCTCACAGTTACAGAGACGCAAGATCAGATGGAGTTGCCGCTGAAAAGATGACGGCCATCCCTGCGTATGCCTCTTCCGCTGACGCAAGACGCAACCCATGGGCTTCTTCTGGTATTCCCAGCGCGTGTAGAGAGTGCTGGAAAGAGAGAAGAGAAGAGAGGACAGGAGAAGACGCCAAAGATGGGAGGGAAGGCGGGCAGCCAGACCTTTGGTGTGAGGTAGAGCCGCACCCGTAGGTGTGCGCACACAGGACCTGCGGCGAATCATAGAGAAGGAAAGGGTCGATATGAAGTGTGCCTCGATAGCTTGCCGAGCACCTCAATGAGGGTATGTGTGTGTGTGTTAGTCTCTTCGGGCTGTGCGCTGTTAATGAAGCACGTCAGGAACGGTCGAGGTGTCCTCTCGGACATTCGACAAAGCGGCGCCTGCGTCAATGTTTTTTCTCTTCCATCTTTTTCATGCGCAATTTTCGGTTCCCTCTCGCAGGCCTCGTCGCAGGGAGCGGCTAAAATGCGCGGGTGATCGCACCTGCCACTGTTTACACGATTAAAGTGCACATACATATGGGGAAGACAGCGCAGAAACCCGTGGCTGCGCACCCCAGCAGTAACTACCTGCTGTGATAAGCAGGCGCAGTGCAAGTATAGATGAGTGCAACCACCAGTCTCGCGACCCTCACGCCACTGGGATTGTGGCTGTCTCTCAAGGCGCCGCCTCGCTCTCTTCTGACTCACGGGCGCAGCCCTCCTCTACCTGTGCAGCCTCGGTCACAGCGACGCGCGTGCGAGACTTGGCCACCTCCTCAGTGTGCACCCGCATCGCATGTGTCTGCAGCCCACGCTGGGTGGTAAACGTTGTGTAGTCAGCGCAATACGGGCACGCAAACGCGCTCGCAGCACCGCTCCTTCCGTGTCTCGGACGACGCCAATTAGCGACGAGCAGGCTCTCTGCCTGAGCCAACACCTGCGGGGTGACCAGTGACTGCGAAGGCCCCAAGTACGCATAGGCGGTCGTAGCTGTGTCGGTGCTGGAGTGTGCATTGTCAGCAGACGGAGTCGCATGGAGATGCGCCACCTCCGCCTCTCCCAGTATGGTGTTGCTGTCACGCTCCACTGTGCCGGAACGAGCGACACAAGGCTTGTGTGGTTGTCGGTGTGGCGAATCGGTGGTCAACGCCATCAACGCCCCTTCCTGCGCACGCAGCCGCTTCTGCAGAATGTGGCGCTCGCGCCGGTGCCCGCTTCTTCGTCGGTGGTGGTGCAGGTGAAGAAGATCCTCCGGTGTCCACGCCCCGATCATATCATCCTCCTCGTCGTCCTTGGTGTCTTCCGCCGTGGTTTTCTCGCTTCTTCGGGTGGCACTGCCCGTGCTCAACAGGCGATCGCTGCTACTGGTCTGGTGGATCAGAGGGGGCATGCTTGACAGAGCAACCGAGGATGCGGAAGCAGCAGTCTTCGGACTGCGCAACACCAGCTGGTTAGGAGAAGAGGATGGAGACGGGAGGGGGCCATGCAGTGGGGTGCGTTTCATTGACGGCAAAGTACTGCCTACTCTTCCGGGACTGCGCGGATGCCGCGGAGCCAGTGACGCTATCGTCGTCCGATAGGGGGATCGACTCGATATGGATGAGGAAGAGGTGTCGGAGAATATGCCGCTGCCGGGGCTGTCGTCGGCACTTTCGTCGCTCGCGTAAGCATCCTCGACAAATTTCAGCCCGCTTCGCTCCGCAACATGAGCGAGATAATTTTTCTCCGCTTCCGTTAGTGCTAGCGACACACGTATTGAACGATTACGTCGCCGGAGTCGCCCGTCCACTGACAAGACGGAATCACCGTCATTGCTGCATGCGTCCTCCTCGTCAGAGCCCCCTTCATCTCTGTCGTCACTGCTGTAGCGCTGTCGGTGCTGCCGCTGCTGAGTGCGATACAGATCCACAGCGTCCTTCACCGGGTCGGCAAAAATGTTTTCGCGAAAGGGACAGTAGTATCGCTTGTGTCGGCGTAGCTTGGAGCGGTTGCTGATCTCTAACTCGCAGTCCTCACATGTGAAAGCGGCAGGGTCGGCTACTGCTGCTGTGCTGCTGGTGAAGGTAGGCTCTCCTACATTTGTTGCGGTGGCGTGAGGGAGGTGCATCTCCGGCAGCGGTAGGGGTGTGGCGGCTGCCGCACCCTCTGCACTACCTATGTCGGCCGTGTAGCGTACCTCAGTAGGCGGGGTCGCCAGGAACGGGTGAACCAGCCGTACATGCCGGCGGAGGTTTGGCTTTGTCGTAAAGCGTTGGTGGCAATAAGAACACGGGAAGGGTCGTTCGCCAGTGTGGATGAGAAGGTGGCGTCGGTAGTTGCTGCGTACACCGCTCGTGCTAGAATTTCCAGTGAACTCCTTGGCGCAGTGGGGGCAGACCAGATGCACAGTGAAGCCGCGAGCCGCCTCAACAGCGGATCTGTCGCGACTGCCCCCAGGGACAGACATTCTTATTGGCAGGCTCTCTTCGTCCCACAGACGACAAGCATGCGCGCCCAGGCAAGGAGAGCGGAGAATGAAGTGAGAAGAAGCGTTACGCATTCAACTCGCGGGTCGAGCGAATAACTCTCCTTTTTTAACTCCGTACGTCTTTGTCCCCCTCACCCGCAAAGGGCCACCTTTTCTTTTCCGGGAGGGGGAAGGGAGGGGGTTTTGCAGGATCCGCCATGCGAGGAGGCTTAAGGCAGCACCCTCGCACAGACGCCGACGCAGCCACAGAGAGAGAGAGTGTGTGTGTGAGGCGGTGCAGCGACACCTCGAAGAAAAGGACAAGCGGATGCAACACACACCAGAGAGAGCACACACAGAAGCGAAGCGGGCAGAAGAGGGAGATGCGCGAGAAGAAAGACAGGGAGAGCATAGCCGTGAGGGCAAGGCAACACGCTGCGCTTATGCTGCCACCGCTGCCACGGGGTAGGCAGAGAAGAGGAGGACGAGAAGAAGAGAACAAGGAGGAGGCTTGCACGGTATTTCATGTATAACGCCTCCACTCTCTGCCATGCAACACGCGTCACGCCTCGCTCTACCCGGCCTGCCACAGGGCCACCGTCTAGTGCAAAGCAGCACCAGACGCACGCATTGCAGTCACCCAGGCTCGGCCATCGGAGCACAGCCCCCTGCCGCATGCCCGGCCCAGCCCCAGCCCCGCAGGCAGCGAGGGTCGGGCGAGATGCGCTGGAGTTGCGTGAATGCGCCACCCATCATGTGGATAGGACAGCCGCATTCACCACCGCAGGTTTCTCCGGCGCAACGCCACCGAGGAACTGGCCGCTGACATCAGTGGCGAAAAATCGATCTGGCCTCCCCCACGTCGTAGGCACTTGAGCCAGTCACCACCAGAGGTGTTCGGCAGTAGCAGGGATGGAGGGGGGCTGCAT
>NC_009318.2:581342-600340 GCF_000002845.2 Leishmania braziliensis MHOM/BR/75/M2904 | reverse complement strand
CGGAAAACAACAGGAAGAACAAGTGAGACCGAGACTAGGGAAAGGGAGTCGAAAAGAGAGGAGAAGCGACGTGGTGGATGGTGAGCAGTGGCGCACCCGGCAGCTGAAAGGCAAAGAGGGAAAATAGCGAGACCGCCCTCCCGTATGAGACAACAGGAAAAGAAACGGCGATAGAAAAGCACACAAGATGGAGAAACCGCCGCAATGGCAGCAGAGAGTCGAAGAAAATGGCGAACGAAAAGGGGGGAAGGATAAGAAGAGGAGAAAGTGGCCGGCGCGCACTCATCGTTATGAACGAGTTCAACGCCGTTACATCTACACCTGAGCCGACCACTAAAAGAGTGGAAAGATTTTCTTCATCTAAGGCCTCCACTCTCTGCCATGCAACACGCGTCACGCCTCGCTCTACCCGGCCTGCCACAGGGCCACCGTCTAGTGCAAAGCAGCACCAGACGCACGCATTGCAGTCACCCAGGCTCGGCCATCGGAGCACAGCCCCCTGCCGCATGCCCGGCCCAGCCCCAGCCCCGCAGGCAGCGAGGGTCGGGCGAGATGCGCTGGAGTTGCGTGAATGCGCCACCCATCATGTGGATAGGACAGCCGCATTCACCACCGCAGGTTTCTCCGGCGCAACGCCACCGAGGAACTGGCCGCTGACATCAGTGGCGAAAAATCGATCTGGCCTCCCCCACGTCGTAGGCACTTGAGCCTGTCACCACCAGAGGTGGTTCGGCAGTAGCAGGGATGGAGGGGGGCTGCATGGTCGCCCCACAGAGGGTAGAGGCATTGGACTCCGAGACACCACACACAGAGGGGTGCCCCCTCCCGATCGTTGGAGCAGAGAACTGAGCGACGCAAGCAACGCACGAAAAATAAATCGGAAAGAGTGGCGAGCACAGGCACACAGGCACACAGACACGTGAAGACACCCCTCTCACCTCTGCTCTCCCCATGGCTCACGGACTCCTTGTTTCCTCTTTCATCCTTCTCGCTCACCCTCTTAAGTAGAAGGAGTCTTCTGATTCCGCAGCACATCAGTGCGTGTGTGTGGAGAGGGATCAATTTTCTCTCACTTCGCTTCTTTACTTGGCGGCTCATGTCGAGCTGGAGTTGTATGTTTGATTCCATCAGTATACGCGCATTGACGGTCGTCTTATCGTTGGGCCTTGACGACTCCCTCTCCCCTCTCTTTTACCTGCGCATGCAGCGACGCACTGGGAGAAACAACGGCACCTCGCTCTCGTAAAAAACCCACACAACAGACCGCCATGCCCCTTCAGCTCACAAAACTCAGTCGTGCTGACGAGCACAACACGAGCAGTGCCACTTGGCATGAGGTAGCGTGGAGTCGCGGTGCGCTGGGGTAGCGGCTCCACCGCGCAGAACAAGGGAGGAGAACAATTATGGCGAGAGAGACCGGATAGTACGCATGTGAGAATAAAGGCAACGATAGGGGGCGTAGTGGCGAAGGCGAGCATCCCCTCCGCGGGATGACAGGACCCGTCAAGTGCGCCCCTGGATGAAGGGGGGAATCGGTAAAAACACACGGAAACAACGACGGCAAACAGCGAAAAAAAAAAAAAGGAGTGCGCAGGTGTCGCTAAAGAAAAATAAAAGCGACCACAGTGCTGGGCGGATGTTGCGGTGGTAGACGGGTGGCAACCGAGTAAAAATCAAAAAGTGACCAGGAAGTTTGCTATGCGGAGAACGCAAACAGGAAGAGAGATGCAGAAGGAAAAGGAGCGGGCTGTCGGGGAGTAGGCATTTGCTTCCGATTCGAGTGCAATGCAGATGCGGATACATACGTGCTCCTTCGTAGGCTCGAAAGAGTGGTAATGTTGGTGAAGCAGTCGAAAGGCTTGGGCGGTGGAAAGGGGCGGGGAACCGGCATTGGGACTGCCTGAATCTGCGCGTGTCTCCACCGTTGTCATCAATGACGAGAAGCCACAGTGCTCACAGCGTTCTCCTCTTCGCCTACGCGCAGCTTCTCCGCCGCAACGTCTGCCTGCTCGTGTCGCAGTAACCACACCTTGAAGCGTAGCCCGAGCCCGTACCCACATAGCGAGTTCGTCGACGACAAGACACGATGGCATGGCACAATAACGGGTATGGGGTTGGCCCCCATCGCCACACCAATGGCGCGGGGTGCCACTGCAGCCGACGCAGGCAGATGCAGTGCCTTGTTCACACGAACTCCTAGCCCCTTATAGGAAATGGTTGCGCCGGAGGGAACAGTGTCGCGCAGAGTCGCCCACGCCTGCGCCATGAAGGTGGTGGTGGGCGGGTAGACGATCGGCACCTGCATCAGGAGGCGCTCCAACTCTTCGGGACGGCCAGCCTTCGCCGTAGGTGGATTAAAATAATCCCTCAAGAGCGCAACTGCGCTTTCCCCGGGCACCCCCGACACCCTATCGGCGCTATCAGCCCACACGCCAGCCACTGTAACGGTCGCATTCTTGTACCACCGGGACTGCATTGTGGCGCAAACCTCCTGCGCCTCAGTCTGAAGCGCAGCGGCGTCTCCAGGCATGCTGCGCTGCCAGTGACAGCAGCGCACGGCACCGTCAGCATCCACATAAAGCGAAAAGGGACCGAGCGGGGTGGGGACGGTGCGCAGCCACAGCTGCATATGGTTGGTGCTCTGGAGGGGCGCTGAGGCAGTCTGCTTAAGCTGCTGTGGCAAGGCGAAAGCCGACTTGGGCAAAGACAGTGCCTTCTTGGACGCCTTCTTGATCGCAGTCACCGACTTGGACGCGCGCCTTGCAAGCCTTGCCTGACCCGTCATGGCGAGAAAGGAGAGAAGGGAGGATGAGGGGCTTAAATGATAGCGATACGACGTCGCAAAGACACTGAATGCAGACAGATGCACACACACGCATGCGAATGAGCGAGTGAGCGAGGCACAACGAGCAGCAGTGGCAATGAAAAGGAGAGAAGGTGAGAAGTCGACAGCACGAGCAGATAAGTACAACAGCCCGCTGCAGCAAGAGAGGGAGGAAGAGAAGAGTCAGTCCTGGGCTGGTGCTGAATGCGTACAAATGTGGGCGCGCATGCGGTAGGGGTAGCAAGTCAGAGTGGCGACGGTGGTGGGCGGAACGATGAAGACACCGGCGACGCAGAGGAGAGAAAGCCTCCCACACACCGCGGAGAAGAGAGGCACCTGTTGGTCATCGCACGTCCCTCTTGTAGATGGTGAGAGCGTTCATGGTACCCCCCCCAATTAGTGAAAGACGGAGAGGCCACTCGATGCGAGCAGTAGCCTCGAGTGCACCCGCGCTGACACGTAGGCGCGGGTGCAACACGTTGAGGCAGTACATCGCAGTGTCTCTCTGTGTGGGTGTTCGTGTGGACGTTACAGCTTGATGGACTGCGGAGCGAGACAGACGTGTTCATCGTGTACACGCATACACGCAAAAAAAAATTCCGCTTCACTATTAGGCGAGTTCAGGGCTTACGTTACACTCGCGCACTCACCAAGGGGGAGAAACGGGAGGAAGAGAAAGACAGAAAACCCCCACGGGTAGTCGAACGAGTGTTTACGCAGGAGGGGGGAGGCCTGCGCGGTTGACGTGGATGAGCAGTTTGCTCGATGGCACTCAGCACATGGTCAGCTCATCGCATACAGAACATCTTGCCCAGTCATGTGCGAAAGGTCGTTGCAGAGCTTACGTGCCTCCTCAACCACGGCGTCGTCACGGTCCTCGGTGAGCTCGATGACAGTCGGTAGCATCTCCGCCATAAGCCGCGACGCCAATTCGTCACCACCGTCTGCGTAGATGCCGTCGAGACAGATGAGTGCCTCACGCCGTACGTGGCGGCTGGGGTGACGCAGGTCACGTACCACCTCGGCCTGGGTCTTGCTCTGGAGCTTGCTAGATCCAAGGCAAGCCATGAAGGCGCGGATGGCCGGAATGACGTTGTGCTCTGCGCGAAAGCGGTAGTCGCGCTGACTGTCCTCCAGATAGTGCAGATTGTGCAGCTGATGCACCAACGCCGGCATCACACTCGGGAAGACATCTGCCTTCGCAAAGTACACGTCGAGCTGGATGCTGTAGTCGTGATCGGGCCCTGGCGTCTGGGCCAGTGCCATGTTGCGCATGCACTCCAGCGCGCCCTCCAGCACCAACGCCACAAGCGAGTCCATCACCTTGGATGCCGTTGCCGTCGTCGCGCAGTACATCCGCAGAGCAGTGACTGTGTGGGGGAGGAAGATGGGGAAGGCGAAGTCAAGGATGGAGCCCAGCTTGCCGAGCAAGTGGTTGCTGAGGGCAAAAAAGACGATCCAGGACTGCAGTGTCACGCGCGAGATCGACTGCGCCACGCCATCGTGGCCGCGGCCATTGTGTTCCTCCTCAGCCGCGTTGCTGTCGGGGTCGCCAGGACCGACTGCACGCTTTCGCGATGCGCCAGTCACGACGCCACTCGACTCCGCAAAAGCCCAGTCCGCCACAATGCGCAGCAGCCGGGAGCTGTGCTTCGCCTGGAACTTGAGCACGAAAACAGTGAAGGCCTGCAGCACTGGCATCACCGCCTCGCTCGACGGTACGGACGGCGCGCTCGCGAGGGACTGGAAAGCGGCTAGCCAGAAATTCTGCTGAGGGGTCGCACCGTCCATGAGCATGCGCATGTGCAGCAGTTCCTCTTTGCGCATGTTCTCGACGCGGCGCTCGAAGCAGGTAAAGAGGAGGGAGAAGGAGTGTGTGTGCACCTGGGCCCGGATCTGCCTCACACGCATGGTGCCCTTCTTCGCTTTCCCTGACTCGCTGACCGATGCAGCTGCCTCGGCAGCAAGGTCTGCCAACTGATGCTGCTCAGATGCTGGAACAAGCGCCCCGTTGAGGTACGGGAGGCCCTGCAGACATGTTGTGCCGGCGTCCAGCAGCAACTGTGGCTCCATCACAGCCTCCAGCACCGCCAGCATCTCAGCGCATAAATAGTGCGACTCCGCGTCTGTCACGTTCCTCAGGTGCGTCGCGAGGAAGAGCATGGAGGGCAGGTAGGGCTGGGTCATCTGCCAGCATGCAGGGAGGCAGCGAATCAACGAGGAGAGGGTACTGTGGCGAAGCAGCTTCCCAGCCTCGCCGCAAGACACGACGCCGGGCATCTCCACAACCTGGTACACACCGGCGGACACAAGCGTGTGCAGGAAACTGAGGCAGTGCGTCGATGCGAAGGCCGTCCCCATTACCTGCACGATCGTCGCCAGCGCCGTGACGAGGCACGTCATGCAGCCCAGCACGCTCTCTTCAGCACTCGAGTAGGACGCAGTAGTCGAGTAGTATGAGCTGCCGTCCGCGCCGGGTTGTCCGGTACGAGAGCGCAGTCGCATTTCGCAGCGTGTTAGCAACGGCATCCAGTGATTGCAGATCAGGTCAACCAGCTCGTGGACCTCGGTGACGCGGCTGCGGTTGCCAAACAGCTTCACAAGCGCTGCCCCCGTCACACGCTTGCTGCGGCTTGCGTTGAGTAAAGTCTTTTCCGACTGCAGGCTGCCACCACTGCTGACAATGCGGATGAGCTCCTCCACTGCCGCAACGCCGAGCTGCACCCTGGTGAGCAGCTCGCCGGCGGTGCTAGCAGACTGCAGTGTCGCGTGGAATTGAGCCAGGCTGGTCTTGATCTCTGCTACTAGCAGCGGGAAGAGCTGGATGGACCGCTTTGTCGTGAGAGGGCGGGCCTTGATGCGCACCAGATCGACCAGAGAAAGGCGCTGCCGCGGGTCGCGCAGACGACGGCGATGCTCCTCCACCTCTTCATCAGACACGACATTCTCCAGCGTCGGCAAGGAGTGATGCAGGCGATCCAGCAGCACCTCCAGACCGATCTTGCGCAGTGCCACGCGCCTGTCCTCGAGCAGCCGCTGCTGGCAAACCACAAACGTCGGCTCATTGATGCCGGCCAGGACGCAGGCGAGGGTGTTGCCTGCAAGCAGCTCCAGCAAGGATGTGTATGCCTCCTCCTCTGCCGCCCCCGCTGCCACCGATGCGGCGCTGCGGCGCGTCGTCTCGTGCAGGTCGTGGTAATGCGCGAAGAGCTCCAGCGCGCTTACGAGCAGCTCCATACAGCCACCGTCCTCGCGCTGCGCCGCGCCCTCAGCCTGCTCCACAACGTCCCCGTCGGTGTCGCTCTCTTTCTCATTCTCTCCATCGATCCTGGGGCTCTTTTGCTTGCTCTGCTGCTGCTGCTGCTGGAGTCGCTTCTTTGCAGCGCGGCTCGGTTGGCTGGAGCGGGCGTGGAGCTGCAAGGCGAGGAATGGCTCCAGGAAGAGGTCAGACTTGATCGTCAGGTTGACGAGATGCATGATCGTCTCCTGTCGGTTGATGACCTGATTTGGTTTCACCATTCGACGGAGGAGGTGCTGCATTCGCTGGTGCTCCTCGCCATTCACCGCACCGCCATCCCCTTCTGCGTTGACGCCGGAGCGGAGCTGCATCACCGGGTCGGCAACAAGGCGCATCAACTGACCCAAGCACTGCACTTGCGTGTGTATCCCAAAGCTTGCCAAGATTTCCTGGCACACCTCTCGAGCGCTGCGGAATCCGAGCGCCTCTGTGTTGTCGAACGGCTCCAGCTTTATGAGGAGCGAAACGAGCGGGATGTGCAGGTATGTGCTGCTTTTCGCCACGCTTGTGCAGGCAGTCGCTGCCGCCGCAGCTGCACCGGTCGGCATCTTCAAAAGGGGTGCTGTCGCCCGCAGGAGACCAGCAATGGTGTCCACATGGAAGTGCAGTTCACTTTGGCGCCGCTCTGCCGCGTTCGCATCGACCGCCGCACGCTTCGGGGAAGTAGCAGATGCCTCCTCATCCTTCTCAGCACCATCGTCCTCCGCGTTGTCATCGACGAGTACACGCGCCATCAGCACCATCATCTCGCGCAGCAGAAGGCTCTTGATGCGATGGGCGCCGTCTGTCACCTTCTCCGACAGCAGTCGAGTCTGATCCGTGCACACCTGCACGAGGGTTTCTACAAGCCGCAGCACCTCTTCGACTTGCACCGAGCCACGAGCACCGAGACGCAGCTGCTGGATGCGCGGCAGCATCGCCACGTCATCCGCGACGGCCGACGAAGCAGCGCGACGCAGCAACACCTCCATCCCTTGAAGCGGGTACAGCTCCAGGCACTCCATCACCAACGCGTAGACGCTCTCGCTGTCATCCTCGTCGTCCATAACGACTGTAGGCATCACACGAAGCAGAGTGCGGAGGAGGCCCAGGCTCTCGTGACTCAAGGCACCTAGAGTCCACCTGCCGGTGCCTTCGGCAGCAGCACCGCACACAGATGGGAGGCGCAGTACACGCCGTGCGTCTGCGAAAGTGAGAGGGTTTGCAACGGCTGCGGACGCCGGTGGTCGCCAGCACACTGCCGAAGTGGATGCAGAGCCCTCCTCCCCCTCCGCTGCACAATCGACGATTCCCTTATGTTTTGCCGATGGTGTCTCGCTAACAGCTGCAGCGGTCGATGGCACCAGGGTCTCGAGCATCTCGCGCAGACGCTTTAGCAGCACGACAGCAGCCTCACTTGCGGTCTCGTGGTCAGTGCCTATCACCGGCGATGTGCGGCCATGGGCAACCTCTGCCTTAGACAACACCGGCTGACGCCCACCCACGGTGGCCGCCGCGCTCTCGACGGAGGCAACGAGAGGCAGGAAGAAATACTCGTACCCGCCCAGCGTTCCCATACACGCCAGGCCTACATCAGTCCCAATGACGTCCATCGCATGCAGGACTACCGGCTGCAGCCGCGCGGCCACCAGTCGCTGGTACTCAGCTGAGATTGCGTATTCACCTTTGCGAGATGCTGCCGTGGAGACCGACTTCCCTACCTTGAAGATGTTCGACTGAGTCGGCTGGCGGCCCTTCAATCCGTAGCTCAGCCCGACAGTCAAGGCAGCCAACGCGTAGCGGTACACGGGCCGAGTGCCGCCACCGTGCACGTGTGTGTATGGATGCCTCAACAGCAGCTCAACCAGCCTCACAGAGGCATTGCCGGCGACGGCGTCGTCCTTCGTGCTCGCCTCTCCCCAGATATGCAGGCAGCCACAAACGGCGTCGACTAAGTCGGCCGCGTCCGCGGTGACGATACAGAGCGAGGACGAAGATGCATCAGCGCCCTTAGCGCTGGCAAGAATTCCCTCAACACGTGGCAACATGGCCTTGATCAGGGAGACCTGCTGTGGTGTCATGACAGGAGACGACGACGCCGCCACCGCAGAGGAAGAGCCGGTACGCGCACGCTCACCGCCATGGCTGTTATGGCTGCGGAAGAAGTAGCGAATGATGCGATGCGCCCACTCAGCTGGCACGACGTACGCCTGCGCGCTGACGTCTGTGCCGTTGTGTATCGCCAGCAGCAAGCAGACGAGCGCAGCGGCGCTGGGGGAGAGCTGATACTGGCGCTCCTCCACAGCCATGCACTCAATCAGGCAGCTCAGCGCCGTTACGGAGCACGTCGACGACGAGGTGGATGAGGACGTACCTTTCTGGGGCTGCGGCTGCATGGCGGCGGCAAGAATCACTTGCGCTCCCGTCAGTCGACTCGCGCCTCCGCGGGTGCTGCCGTGCCGTGCGCCGGTCGTGACCACCGATTCCTGCAGCGCGCGCAGCTGTATCAGGCGCTGCGTAGACGAGGCGCGGAGCGGGAGGAAGAGCACGAGTGCGAGGGCAGCGAGGGTATTTGGCCTCACACACGAGTCGTGGTCGGCCTCCTCTGCGGGGCCAAACACAGCGTCCGCTACAAGCGCGTACCAGTCGACCTGGCGTAACGCGGCAGCAGTACTGCTTCTCGCCTCTGCAGCTAGCGTCACGGCAGTCATGTTTTTGGTCAATTCGAGGTACGCCGGTGCCAACGTGTCTGGCTGCGCCACGATACTTGGCAGTGCAGCACCGACGAAACCGAGACCTTGGCAAAGCCGAAGCACGAGCGACGCTGAGGAGCTTTCGGAAGCTACGGCTACCGTAGCTGCAGTAGCCAGCACTCGCGTGAGCGCCGCGCGCAGTACAGCTCCAATCTGTGCCACGAGAGGGACTTGGTACAGCTGCTCACGCGCTACTGTGGCTACGTCCACCGCTCCACGGCCCACCTGAGCGACACGTCGTCCGCTGCCGTTGGCCAGCAAAGCTGCATAAGCCACCTCTAGATACCCCACGGCAGCTGCAGCGGTGGTGGCGCTGCTAACCATGGCGGTCTCGTCTGCTGCATCGCTGCCATGCAAGAAATTCACGATGGCAGACACCGTCTCGAGTGCTTCGGTGGGCACTCCTTCTCCAACCGTTGGCAGAAGTGCACCAGCGAGGGCGATCCCGACCTCTACCTCCCCAGATGCAGCGCTGGAGAGAACTGCAGAGGCCTCACACACCGCTGTGCGCGCGGCGGCGAAGGCATCGGGCAGGCGCCGCTGCGCCTCGGTGCGGATGGCGTTAAGTAAGACATCGCACTCAAGGATGTTCGAGAAACACACCGTACGTGCCCTGATAGTGCTGGAGTCATTACAGTCACCACCACCTGCCTGCGATTGCTGTTGCTCCTCTTCGACGTCTGAGTCAGACTTGGCTGCGGCGACACCGCGGCGGCCAACCCGCTGCCACTCCATCTTGCCGCTACTGCTGTTCCTCGCAGTCGTCTTACCCTGCCTCTTGGCAGATACAGATCCGGTGCGGAGAAGCGGAGCGAGAGCCCTTGGGCCTCCGCAGCCGGCCTCCAGCGCTGTCACCAGCTCACTCTCCACCTGCGCAACCAGGGCAACATCTTCGCCCGGTGTCTGCATGGATGCCAAAGACGCCCCTGCCCACTGTGCATACAGAAGAGTCGCATGGTAGAGCACTGAGGTGCGGAAGTCCTGTGCAGCCGAGGTCGTGGCGCTGGCACTTCTCGTCCACATCAGTAGGGCCGGCTGCAGAAAAGTTGTCACGAGCGGCAGCACCACGCGGCGCTGCGCCGCCGCCCGTGATGCCGCGCTTCCCGGTGCTGCTGAGGTTTCCGAAGGCGACCACGCCAGCACCATGGAGTAGAGGGAACGGACCAGCTGGCACGCAGCACGGCAGCCAAGCTCGTCGCCCTCTTTTGCCTTCTCCCCGGACCACTGAGTCGCGAGCCGCTCCACCACCGCTGCAGCGGTGGCCACAAAAACCTCGGCCGCAGTGCAGTCGTGCTCGTAAGCGATGACGTGCGCCAACAGATCTACGAGAGACTGGCCATTGTCGCTGGTCGTACTGGCGCCACACATAACCTGCGTGATTGACATACCCTGAAGCGTCTTGGCAGCCAGTGCGCGCACCTCCGGCACGGGGTGGAGAAAACATGCAAACAGAGGCAGCGACTCGGTAGCCCCGGAGAGCGCACTCCCCACTTCGACCGTGCTGTACCGGGTGCCGCTGAAGTAGCGGGCGAGAAATGCGGCGGCTGCCGTCGTCGTCTCGGGGTGTAGAAACACTTCTGAGAGCACACCATCAAAGACGATAGTATAGCGCCGTTCTAGTGCCACTACAAGGCGGTAGTACAGCGATTTGTCGGCTGCCTCCTCCGCAGCCCGTGCCGATCCGTCGTGCACAGCACCTGCTGGGCTTGTGCCAGCCTCTGCGGCCATGAGCACGCGCAGGTAGCGCGCGACCATAGAGTTGGAGAGAGGTAAGTCCTCCGCTGCGCACGTCAGGAATTCAACGACGTCAGAGGGAAGCAGGCGGACCTCCGAGGCGCTGCTCAGGCGCTCCAGCGCAGTCTGCAGCAGCGTGGCAAGAAGAACACTGTGGCGCGGCGACGTCGTCGGCACACCGTTGGGGCCTGCCACCACCTCTGTCGCCTCCGAAAATGGTAGCTGCGAGGTTAAGGTGCGCCACGGAAGTGCCAATAGCGTCTGAAGGAGTGGCGCAAAGGACACGTCTACCAGCGCACGGTGCTGCGTCGCTAGCACAATCTCCAGCAGAGCAAGAAGGTCGCGCACCGGCAGGTAGGATGCGCTGGCGCCATGAGGAGCCTCGCCAGCCGCTGCGAAGGCCGCTGCTGTGATGTAGCGAAAGGTTGGCTTCAGCACGGTGATCAGCATGGCTCTGGAGAAGCGCACGTGGGCGGACCAGGAAGTTAGAACGACGAGGGCAGTGGCCACAGACTCCGTCGATACGCGGTTACTCCCGCCGCGTGCGCTGTCGCTCTGCCCTTCACCCACCAACTCCGCAGTGCCAGCCTCTGCGCTAGGAACGGCCCCAGAAAGCAGCTCGAGCACAAACGGCAGAAACGTGCGCCAGAGTGCCTCAGCGTTCTTGTGCGTCGCCAACTGTGTCACAACGCTGGCGAAGAGTGCGTTAGCAGCATGAAAACGAATCCCATATCGGAACGGCATGGCGACCGTGAGGCAGAGAAGTCTGGCGGCTTTGCGACTCTCGGCGCACGCCAGCACGAGATGCTCCCGCAGTAGTGGTGCACCGTGAAGCTGGTTTGTGGCGAGAAAATCGAAGCCAGTGTCCCGCAGGTCCAGTAGTAGCAGTACACGGGCGAAGATGTTGTGATCGTGGTACGGTAGGAAGGCGCGCAGCACGGACGCGGCGTCGTAGATGTGTACCTCGTAAACACGCACCAAGAACTCGAGCACCTGCTGCGCCGCAGTAAGAAATAAATGGGGGCTGAGGAGCGATAGAAAGTGCTCTAGGCGGCGGCGCAGCGTTGAATCCTCCGCTGTCGTCAGCATTGAGCGCTCTCGGCGCACATGCTTGACGTCGAAGAGATTTTGGATGAAGGGGTGAAACCGATTGTCCATTGCTGTCAGTGTTTGCAAGCCATTCAGCGCCAGCTGATGGATTTGCTCGCGCGAGAAGCTTTGCGCGTCCTGGGTGCTGAAGAGAAACGACTTGGCGAGGCGGTGGCCGCTCCCATCCGGGCGCTGCTGCAGTTGCTGCAACTGTGAAGCGAGCTGAGACGTCATCCCGTCGTTCCGTATCGTAACTGCCTCTCCAGAGGTAAGCACTCAGAGGATGAAGAGATGGTAGAGCTGCCTTCCAGCTCAGCGTTGGTCGTTCAAGAAGCTGAGCAAAAAAAAAAAGAGGAGAAAAGGCGAGAAAGACGACGTGTAGCACACCTCGGTGGCACACACACGCACAGGAAATAAAACAGAAGTGAAAAGGGGGGTGGATAAAGGCGCAGCAGACACAGGGACGAGGCCTTCTTTGCTTAGCGGTTAGTGAAGATCTCTTCCCTCTCCCCCTTTGTGTGTGTGTGTGTGGGGGGGAGCGGGGTGTCTGCTCTCCAGCGCTGCCTGGATTGATATGCCTCGTCTCCAGCTCAGTTGATTAACGCTTAGTCGAACAGGGGAGGAGGGGAATTAAAGGAGAAGAAAACAACCAAGCGAAAACAAGAGAAAAGTGTGCTAAGTTTATCTTCTACAGTGTGTTGGGCGGGCGCTTGGGGAAAGAGGAGGAGGCGTGATGTCAAGGTGTGTGGGTGTGGGTGTCAGTGCGAGAAAGGTGCAACGTAGAGAGGAAAAGCGGTAGATGGAAAAGAAGATGCGATGCATGAATATTGCAGACGGAACAACGCATGACTGACATTATCCCTGGTGACTGCACGTCGTCTGTTAAGCAAAGGCCTGGTGGTGTACCTGAATGCATCTGTTCTCCTAAAGGCACGCGGAAGGGGGAGAAGGAGGGCATGTATGTGGGTCTGCATGCTAGTATATCCGTTGTTTGCACCCCCAATGTCAAGCAGGGACAGGTGGGGAGGGCGGTGCACGAGAAATAGAGAGACACACACTCCGGAGAACGGTCGCCTTTGGTGCTGCTGCTGCTGCTGCGTCTGGCGTAGAGAACCGCCCTTGTCTTTCGTGCATGTGGTCAACGCATCTTACAGACTGAAGAGGCCATGCGCGCACACACAAGCAGCACACATGTCCCTCTCTATGTATGTATATATATATATATATATGTGTGTGTGTGTGTGGTGACTTGGCCCGTTGCCTGTCAGTTACTCGGTGTGTCGCCGTCGTCGACGGCGGTCACCGCTGCCGCTCCCCGCAACACTGTCATCAACATCATCCACTTCGTCATTCGCGTCTCGTTGGTGTCGCCGTAACGGTGCCGCGTTGGGCTGTTTGCCGAATGCTCTCGAAAGCGATGTACCACCACCTCTGCCGCCTCTGAGCCTGTCTGCACTACCACCACGGTCACACTTTCCCAAGCCTCCACCGCGCCTTTCTGCAGCAACAGTTGTCGACCATGTCGAAGTCGACACACCCCTCGAGCCAGCGAGAGTCGACTTGGCTATCTCCACGCGGCTCAGCGCCCCGACAGAGCAAGCGGAGAACACACGCTCGCTGGGGCTAAAGAAGTGGATGCGGTAGTGAAACGCAGGTGCTGACGACCCTTTGCTACCGATCTGAAAGACGGCCGCGGAAGCTGTAGGTGGTGCAACGCTGGCAAGGGTTTTCAGCGATGTCGGAGAGTGAGAGGTGACGGCCAGATCTGGGGCTGCGCTGCCGTTGCTTTCTCCGCCAATGCCACCGACTCCGAAGCAGCTGGAGAGGACACGATACTTGCGCGCGTGTTCGCCGTTTGCAATCGTGGAGAGCAGCGGAGAACCCGGCGCAGAAGTGGAAATGGCGTCAAATCTGGGCAGCGAAATTACACCCCCGCCTCTTCCAATAGAAGACGATGAGGTTGCGAGTGGGGTGAGGACGGCCACAGGATTGCGGTGTGCGTTCTCGCGGCGCTCAAGACCGAAGCCATCGAAGAGCGAGCCGCCATGCGACACACAATGCTTGAGGAATGCGGTCTCTAAGTCATACACCTCCACGTCCATCCGCTGCAGCGCCTTCTCCACACTCTCACGCCGCTGCAGAATTTGTGCGAGCTCCTTCTCCACATCAGGGGACAGAAAGACGGTCGCCTCCTGGCGCAGCTGCTGCTCTGGGTTGGCAGATTTGGGTCCTCCATGCTGGCGGCGACTCATCACGAATTGTCCACCGTGCCGCGACTGGAAAATTAAAGTGTAGCGGCCAAAGTGCACGCTGATGAAGAGCTAGCGTGGAAACGACCCCCCCAGTGCGACGTGGGGATGTGTGGGTGCGCGATACTGTACAACGAGAACGGGAAAGACGTGTATGAGAGGCGAGAGAGAGTCCAGAAAAACGAGAGCAAAAATGCGCTCAACCACCAGAGACCAAATATCGACAGAAAAGAGAAACCTGCAAAGGACGAGAGCAGTGGAAGGCAGTGGAAAATGCTCAGAGGAGTCGTGGCCGAGTTGGCGGCGGTGGTAGCTGGAGCCCCCCTGCGCCGTGCAAGAAAAAGAGACCAACGATCATGAAAAGAGGTAGAAAACGCAGGAGCCACGCCGCACAACGGGCATGCGGCACACACTTACGCGCTCACGTGAAGTGCCTCGAAGGGGAAAGACTGCGCAGGGTCCCTAGCCTCGCTCCCCCTTTCCTCTACTTTTCTTTTCCTTCTGCAACGACTCTCCTCTGTACAGGATGAGCAAACGTTTTCTCCGCCGGCCTCTAACCACCACTGCCTAAAACACCCCTGGCAGACGTCAAGCCATCAAAGAGGAGAAAGAAGTAAACGGCTCGCGTTGCTGCGCGCGAGGAGATGCACCACCCATCTTCCTTTCGCCGGCATACCGCTACTTGTCGCTTGAGTTTGCGGGAGAAAGCTGCTTTGGCTCTCTTGCCCCTGTGTGAGTGTTCGTTTCCCTTCATTAAGGGGAGGAGGAGAGGTGCAGTAAAGAGGGCCGGCACAGGCAATGCGAGTGAAAGACGCATGAGCACAGAAAAGAGGCCGAAATGAGAAGCCAAACCCTTTCAATGAGCCTTGGTGGGGAAACAGCGACCAAAAGGGCGCAGAGAGAGGGGAAACAATGTACATACAGCTCATCCGAGCGGGATACTTCACAGCTAGTGATTTCTGCGGCTATAACTCGACACATCCAGAGCCGGCAAAGCCAACGACAAACTCACCAACAATCCTGTGTCTCTCCTATCATCTTCATCACCTTTCTGCTCCTCCGCTTGGCACCCGTCTAGCTCGACACACGTCTAAATCGATGTGCAGTGTGGGTAAGTAGCCCGCCTCCCGCCTATTCTCCTGGAGACAAGTGCACCACGCCACCGCCTCGCAAAGAGGAGAAGAAAAGAGAAACACAATGCAAAGAGGACGAAGTGCGGCGTCGACAACGTGTAAAATGACGCCGTTCCGGTGTAATATCTTCACTGCAAAGTGCATAAAGAAAACAGAAGATCCCAACATTATGATTCATGCGCGCGTCACGCACACCGCGCACGCAGTGCACAGCCCACACACAACCGCACCCACAACCAGCAGCAGCAGACCGTCCAGCGCTCAGTCCCGTGTATAGTATGTTGGTAGCTTTGAGTACACGGAGTTCAAATCACAGTTGCGGGCTCATACAAATGCCTCGATTTTCGCATCATGCAGCGGTCAGCGTGCACACAACAGCAGCACCTCTCGCGGGCCCGATTGAGGCACAGGGTACGGCACCAAGTATAGTAGAGTCCGCTGCCTCACCCACGGAGCGCGCTGATCACAACACACACGCGCACGCCACGCGCCGCCACCGCAGCGCCAGCGCCTCTCGCGGCACGACAAGGCCGAATGCGCAACCAACATCAACTGCGCCCGGCTGGTGCGTGCGCTGACACAGCACATATGCACGCACACACAGCAGCACACAGCACCGCCGCCACCAACAGCAGCAGCGGCACAGCTCTTGCGCAGCTTCGGCACCAGCGCAGCACAAGTCTCACGCATGCACTGGTTTCCTAGACTGCGCGCAGTCCGGCATCCACGCCCACAGCACACGCATGCGCGTGTGGGGACATCAGACTCGGCCAGCGCGCGCGGCGCAAGCCACAGCGAGAATACGTCACCTCACCACGTGCGCGCCAGCGCACGCTCAAGAAAGGTACACTCAGATTCTGCAGCATCATCACGCGCCCCCCACCCCGCGACCAAGCAACAACGCGGCAACCAGCACGCAGCGCATCCGCCGCTGACGGCTCTCCGGTGCTACCAGAAGGTCGCACCACGGCACCGAGCCCCGCGAGCGGGCGCAAGCCACGTGCACCTCGGATTGCCCCGTTTGCAGCAGCGCCGCACACACGCATATGCGCAGCGCATCTCACGCACCTCAGGATCCCGCTGCGCATCGGCACGCCGCAGCGGAAGCAATAGCGCGTTGGCAGCACACAGGCACGCACGGCTCTCTCTCTCTCTCGGACAGCACAGGTGCAGGCGAAATGATGGGGGTAAATGGCACTTCGACTGTGTTTTCGCTGACCTGCCACAGCAGCGGCAGCAGCGCAGCACAAGTCTCGCGCATGCACTGGTTTCCTAGGCTGCACACGCGCACACGGTCGGCAAAAGACAAGCGCACCGCACCCACGCGCGCACGCCGGGTCGCAGCAGCAGCTCTGGCCACGCTGGGTATCCTGTGAAGCAGCATCGAGGGTATATAATCGCCGCCAAGGGACCTTGAATGCGCGGCGGGCACAGCACTCGCACACAGCAACAACAGCAGCGCACGTCTCCCAAGAGCAAGTCCGCCGATAGATCAATGGGCCGTGTTCCGCAACGGTGCTACTCCTGGTTCCCACACACACGCACGCTCGCATCTCGGCCACCCTTCAAGCCACGCACACGCACACAGCAGTGGACAGCCGCAGCCGACACCACGTGCGGCTGGGAGGAAGGTGGACTGGCGCAGCAGCAGCAGCAGCAGCAGCAGCGGCAGCGCGCACAGTCAGTCACTCCGGTTCTCGTCCGCGGCGCTGTGCGCGCCTCGGGTGTATAATTAAATCACAATGCCATCACGCATGCGCCCGCCACACAAGCCGCGCACGCAGTGCACAGCCCACACACAACCGCACCCACAACCAGCAGCAGCAGACCGTCCAGCGCTCAGTCCCGTGTATAGTATGTTGGTAGCTTTGAGTACACGGAGTTCAAATCACAGTTGCGGGCTCATACAAATGCCTCGATTTTCGCATCATGCAGCGGTCAGCGTGCACACAACAGCAGCACCTCTCGCGGGCCCGATTGAGGCACAGGGTACGGCACCAAGTATAGTAGAGTCCGCTGCCTCACCCACGGAGCGCGCTGATCACAACACACACGCGCACGCCACGCGCCGCCACCGCAGCGCCAGCGCCTCTCGCGACACGACAAGGCCGAATGCGCAACCAACATCAACTGCGCCCGGCTGGTGCGTGCGCTGACACAGCACATATGCACGCACACACAGCAGCACACAGCACCGCCGCCACCATCAGCTGTTGTGGTGAAGTCACTTACGTGCAATAAGACGCTCTAAAAAGAAATTTTATGGGATAGAGAGGTGAGAAGATCATGGATATTGAAATGTGCGTGGAGGGATGTGATTTCGGAGCGACTGGTTCTGTGGAGTAAAAGAGGAAGGCTCTGTGTAGTGCATTCATATCGCTTCGTTCTTTGGAGAGAGTGAAACGGTAGTGTAGGGGTTCGGGTGTGATGAGAGTGCACATGCTGTGGCACAATTCGGAGAAGAGCATGGCTTTTGTGCCTGTTAAATGGTGAGGTTACTCGAGTGGGTGTGGGTTGTGAAAGAAAAGTGAGGAACTCTGTGTGGCTCTGAATTTTTGTGACGGCAAAGTCGCTATGCAGCGTGGTGCGCAGTGGAAGTAAGGGAAGCCTCTGGGGTGAAAAAGGAGGAGCTAATGTGGGCCTATTTCTGCTCATAGTGGCAGTGACGGAGTGCAGTAGCAAAGGGGAGAGGGAAGGAGGTGGTGCATTCGGAGGTACTTGTCGGTGATGCAGCTAACTATCGTCTGCGCGCTTTTTTTTCGTTTGAGTTCGCTGCTGTGAGCAAAAAAAAAAAACTGGGGAAG
Organism: Leishmania braziliensis MHOM/BR/75/M2904; assembly: GCF_000002845.2. Lineage (NCBI taxonomy): Eukaryota > Euglenozoa > Kinetoplastea > Trypanosomatida > Trypanosomatidae > Leishmania > Leishmania braziliensis. The sequence goes on along the minus strand of NC_009318.2, from coordinate 582,477 downwards.
CGTGCTCGTACGCGTGTACCTAGCAAGAGAGGGGGTTAACGTAGGCACACGCACACGCACACACACACTGAGATTCACGTGCATAAGTTTCAGGGGACACCCACAGAGAGATGGTGTGGAGTATGGTGGGGTGGAGGCACACTACGCGACGAGAACTGCCAAAGCTCGACGTATGTGAGTGCGTGTGTGTCCCGCACGTTTCGTATTTGTTTCGCTCTGTGGATGGGCTGGCTGGGGGGGTACGTGCCGCGCAGAGAAAGAGCCACGAATAGGCACTACATCAGAGAAAAAAAAGGCACCTGGGCGCACCTACAGACACATGCGCGCGAGTATACACACGTTGGCGTAACCGGATTCACAGGCGGGGTGTCAGGGAAATGATCCATTGAAACGTGCGCTTGAAAACAAAAAAAAAAACCGATGACAAAGGAGAGTGGCGCTCATCAGCGAAGAGCCTCACGAATATTCAGAACGACAACAAGAGTTGGGGACGGGTTCAAATAGTTCAGCTAGCTGCCTTCCGCAGAGCACCACAGTGAGAAACGGTGAGGATGGAGAAGGGGTGTGGCGAGTGTGGAGGAACATGCAGTTTGCAGCGCGTATGCAAGACACACAAGCACACCTTAAGAGGGGACATACGCGACAAGGATCGGAAAAGGAGGTGTGAAGAAGGGAAGAGCGCGAGCAAACCCTCTGGAGGCTGAGAACAAGAGTGACAAGAGCCCAACAAGGTAAGACGCCCTCTCTCGTCCGTGCCCAAGTCTAGGGTGGCGTAATGTATGTCTGGATTCAGACAGGAAGGACGAGAACAGCTTAAAAGAAGGGCGTGAGGGCACCATGTGGCCGAATCAGGCATGGCTCCTCTTCGGTTTCTCATGCGCCCATCGCTGCTCGTACTCGTAGAGGAGCGCCGCCTGCTCGCGCACCTTACCCGTCATTGACCCCTCACCTTCTTCGATTGCCTTCAGCTGCGCTGCAACGACAGCGGTGTCAGTCCGCGCGCTCCTCGCCTGCAGGCGAGACTCGTCCATCTTGCGCCGGAGTTGGCTTATGTAGAACACGTCCCCGTCGCTGTCTTCGAGCGAGATGAGGTATTGATCAAGGCAACCCTGCGCTATGTCTCCGTATGTTTGGC
>NC_009318.2:515665-581242 GCF_000002845.2 Leishmania braziliensis MHOM/BR/75/M2904 | reverse complement strand
GGACGCCGCCGAGGGACCCTTGCGGGGTGGCGGGCGGGGGGCCCGGCGGTGGCCGCGGTCCCCGCGCGGCCTCCGGGTCGCGTGCGTGGGCGCCGGGGCGCAACCCGGGGAGCCGCGCCGCGCCACCCTCCAGCAAGATCGTTTTCCCTACGCAACATCCAAGTCGGGAGAGGATGGCGATGAACGCAACGCAAAGGGCGATCGTGTCAATTCGGTTTGCGGCCAACTCCGCAGTGCAGTGCTCCACCGCCTTGATCAGCGCGCGGTGCGCCGAGAGCAGTGCCGCTGATTGTCGTCTCTCATCGCACCTCTGCAACTTGGGGTTCGCTGCATTGTAGCACTTCCTTGCAAGTTGCACGGCATGTCGAGAGCGGCGGAAAAAGAGGTGGTGCCTGTACACACTGCTTCGTCGGTTGGCAGTGGCGAGTTTCGTGAGCAGTGCGCACTCCCGCCGTGCAACTTCGGCCACAGTTCTCTCATGTTTCCCAGGGATATTCATGTGTATTGTGCTTGTGGAACTTGAGGCATGCGATAGTAGTGGAGGTTGTGATCGAGAGCGGGACGATACATGAACAAAAGGCCGTGAGGTATCGCATGATGGATGGGGTCGTTAGGTGAAGAGGCCATGACGTGGCACGGCGGAGGTTGCTGGCTTTACTGATCCGCAGACAAACACGCAAGAGCATTGAAAGCGCGGAGGAACTGTGAGGTCAAACCACGACAGTACTACACAACTTTACGAGTTGGATCTGAAGGAGTCAGCCAGCACCTACAGAGAGGCGCGCGCTCACACCCAATCTGGAAGAAAGGGAAAGAAACGCAAAGACTAGCAATAGTTGTCCCACCCATACAATTTGCGTGCTCTCGCCAGCACCTTTCGACGCTACGTCGCCCACGATGCGGTGGCGATTGTCGCCTCTGTTATGAGCCGAACGCTGACCTGCGTGGTGAGCCACTCAGTTACCTCCTTCAGGCCAATCCACGGTTCATCGGCCGAGGAGGCCATTAGCACATCAAGTGCGACAAACGGGGCAGCTGCACCGCGTTGGCGTCGCATTAGTGTCGTCAGCACCCGCACCCGACCCGTGGAGCACTCGGCGATGGAGGAGTTGGAGAAGTTCACCCAGCGCATGGTGACGGACGCTTGTTCCATAAGAGCGACGACCGGTAGGAGGGGCAGCTTGTTGCCTGAGAGATCCAGTGACTCCAAGTACGGGGCGCTGTGCGAACGAAGGGCCTTACATAGAAACAAAAAGTTGCCATCGCCACCCTTGGTGCGGTTCTTCTCCACCACGTTGGAGCTAAGGCCAAGATGACGGAGGGACAGCGGTGCACCGCGCTCCAGCGCCGACGCCAACTGACCAATGCACTCATCGGTCAGGTTGCAACTGGAGAGATCAAGACGTGAGAGCACAGGCGCGCACACCGCAAAGCCGGCCTTGGTGATCTGGCCGTGCAGGTCCACACCGGTGCACACAAGCGACGACATCCCGGGAGCAAAGGGGGCTTGGCAGATGCGCTTGAAGGAGCCAGTGGCGAGATTCACGTGGGCGACATCGACTAGGCGCCACAGCCTTTTCTTGTCCGTAACGGCTCGAAGCACGCGGTGGGCAGTTCCGGTGCTGAGAACAGAGCGGCACACACTGAAGGAGTCGAGAAGCTCGTAGACGCCGAGGAAGCGCGAGACGTCCTCCTCGCCGTCCGTGAACTTGTGGCCGCCGAGGAAAACATCCGTGACACAGGCGCGAAAGGCGACGCTGGCCTTCGTCAGGAGCGCAAAACACTTCGATGTAAGAAGGTTGAAGGACAGGTCCAGAGCAAAGCGGGGGCGTGGTGCGAAGGCGGCCAGCGAGTCCACAAACTCCAAGAGCTGTGGTGCATCCTGCCAGTTGCAAGAGGAGATGTTGAGATGCACGAGTGAGACGGACGCAGCCACCGCTTCGCCGACAGCCGCCCAATGGGTCGCCATCGTCGTCCCTCGCAGGGAGAGGTGCGTGAGGCGCGTCGCAGAACGCACGTACGCCGCCACGCCGGCGAGGGTGCCGACGTGGCAGTTTTCGATGGCCACATTCACCAGGCAGTCATAGGTGCGCAGACACGTCGCCAGGGTACGGAAAGAAACCGGGTTCAAGGCACAGTTGATGAGATGCAGCTCCGACCATGAGCGACTTCGAATGCTCGCGTTTCGCATGAGGTGGCCAAGCTCGCCCACGATCTCGCGCGCGTCGTTGCAGTTGTCCACGTTCTTGAAGCAGATGCGACGTGTTCGCGTATGGTGCAGCAGGCAGCGTAGCCCACGGTACCGATAGCGCATGTCATTTCCTGTAGAGTAGTAGCCATGCACCACAAGGTCGACCGCGGGGCCAGCGCACGTCGTGGAGTGTGCTAAGCAGAAGCACAGCTCGTCACGACAACTTTCCATCGTCTCGATGCGATGGCGACCGAGATGGACACAGCGGTGCAGGAACGGGATGCCGGGCGTCGTGCATGCGCCAGAGAGGCAGCACGGCTCTCGAACTCGCCGCGGGAGGTGTGCTTGGACGGTCGGCAGCGCTACACGGAAGAGCGCGGACGCTACGGTTGCTTGCATCCCCGCATCGCTGCTCTGACGTCCTTTAACGAGAACATCCGTGAGCAGCTTCTTCCACAACTCAAATTTGAACCCGGCATCGTTCGTGAGCTGCATGGATTGCATCTTGTCGACTGAAGCTTCTCTGCTGCCAGTCTCCCTCTTCTCACTCCATGTAGCGCTTGTCGAGGGTAGCTCTCGGGACGCCGCGCCGTCCTTGAGAGATTGCGCGAAAGAGGATCAGTGATAGAAATCAGCAGACCCTGTGTGACGAGGAAAAAGGAGGGGGAGAAGAAGAAGAGAGAGGATGGCGACAGTACTGACAATGGCGAGTCGCACACTAGTCGTATGGTCACCATGAGGCAAGTGCACCCCCAAGCCGTCGTTGCTACGTGCTCTCCCCGCCCGTGTACTCGACATCTCACGCACGTGCTGCTCGCGTTTCCCGCCCACTTCATTTGCGAATGGTCGCCATTGGTGTACGTATGTCGTATACCCATGTGTGTGTGTGTGTATCCAGTTGTTCTTCCTTTCCCTCAGTTGCCGGCCATTGAGGTTCCTGGAGCTCCCGAGTGACTTGTTACCTAGGGCGGCCACTTGCGAGCCCTTGCACGCGAAACGTACGATATGGTCGGGGGACTGAAGCAGCATCACAGGAAAAGTCGTCCAAAGAGGAATGCGTGTGTGCGTGTTCTACCTGGCAAGTGCGCGCACCCCAGCGCACTTGTCAAAGCACGCACCCGGGAGAGATGCTGCTGGGATCTACACCAACACTCTCACCATCCACACTCCAGCAAAGAAGCACAGGGGCAGCAACACGCAGACGTGTAGGCTCAGCTACTCGCGCCCCCGCTCTCCAGCCTCGACTCGACAGGGAGAAGGCGAGCCACACTCTTTTGGCATTTGCACTGATAGCGCTCCACGAGCATCGTCATGTCATGCAGAAGAAATACGCAGAGACCGGAGTACAGCTGGACGCCAATGTACTGCAGGAGATCCAGAATGAGCTGAATGCCCGGCGGCACCGGCGACACACCTTTGACCGCCTGCGCAAAGTAGATGTGCCACCGCTCGAACAGCTGCCCCTCCTCCAGCGCCCTCGACGCCCAGGTCAGGCACACGTCGTAGTTCGACTCCTGGTGTGCCCACGACTTGGCCTTCTTGGTCAACGTACCCCATACGCTTTTCTTCGGCTGCTTCGCATCCTTCACCCGGCCAATCTCGCTGTCGAGGGTACTGCGGAGTTCACGCTCGATGTCGACGAACCTGCGCAGGTGCACTTCTGTCTTCTCGATGTCGCCGAGAGTCTTCATCGACTGCAGCGGCTCGATCGCGCTGCAGAGAGCCGACGTGTACTTGATCTTGGCGCCTACAAACCGCAGAGAGGCGCCAGAGCCGTTCTGCATCCATACCTCCCGCGAGACATACAGGCTAGGCGTGAAGAAAGCGCCTTGGTGGATGGAGCGTTTCAGCAGCCGCATAAGCCAGAACACGCGCGAGAAGGGTGAGCGCGGCACACGGTAGTCCTCGATGGGGATCGGGACGGGTACGAACTGAATCGTAAAGGAGGGGAAGAGGGTGGTCTGTTCGTGCGTCCAGCGCGACCGGCGTAGTATATCAATCTTACGCCGTATCGCTTCTGTATTTCGCTTTACCGTCTCCGCCAGATCGGCCGGCAACACCTCGGCGACAGCGTCGAGACACGTGACGGCGGCGATGTACATCTCCACCGCGTCCTCGACATCACCGGAGAAGTCGAGCGCTGTCGCTTGCTGAAGCACGGCCAGTGCCTCCATCAGTGCTTCGATACTCATCTCCATCTCTGTGCCTTTCGCCCTCTGCTGTGCTCTTTGATGTGACTGTGAGGGACGGCGCAGTGCAGGCGTGTGCAGGGATGAACTAGCGGAGTTGCTCAAGCAGCAGCAACAGTAGCAGCGAAGAAGAAAAGCAGATGTCAAGGAAAAGCAACGACGACGCCACCCTACGTAAACCCGTACACACGCGAGTGCACGTGCAGCGGAGTCAGCTGTGCCTGATATACGCAACTACGTGCGTTACCAGTGTGAGAGCCAAGCAGCCAGGACGGAGAGAATAAAAGGAGGAGAAGGGTGAGTGGAAATGGGGGTAGATGGGGGGGGGGTGAGGATAACACACCAGGAGGGCAGAGGGCGACAATGGCACGTCTGCTCAGGTGGAGTTCTATGCTGGCATACCTGTTGCTCTTCACTGCATGCGTTTCTGGTGGTCATAACGGCTCTACTATCAAGAGCGCGTTTGCGTAGGTGCGTGTGATAGCGTCGTCCGTGGTTACACACACCGACAAACACACGTGCGGATAGACCACGTTTACCTCGTCCCGCATAGCACGTCGCGTAGGGGGAAGGGGGGATCGCGGCGGATAGAAGCCACACATCTGCGTTGCCCCTCATTCGCTTGCATCGTTATTCTTTTCTTTAGAGGTAAATGAGAAGCACAGGAGGGTGTGCACAAAAGGAGGAGGCAAAGAAAAATTCGTATGAGAATGGCACATCCCATCAATGCCAGTAAACAGACGTACACACGCACGCACACACATGCACACACAGAGCACGAGGAAGTCCTGCTCAGCCTCTTAACGGAGACGGCGGGCCTCCCGCTCGGTTTCCATGAGGGAGAGCATGTCGTTCTCCTTGCATGGGCCCTTCACGTTGCGCACGATCGTGCGGTTGTAGTCCGGGGATCCGGCCTCAGCCATCAGGCGCACGCGCACCTGGGTCACGTTGCCGCGAGAGCCGGTGCGGCCCAGAACCTTGATGATCAAGCCAACCTGGGCCTGGTCCGTACCCTGGGCCACGACCTCCTCAGTCTTCTTGTTGTCCTTCTTCGAATCAGCCATGGTGCACGTATATGGGCTGCAGGATGTGGCGAGCGGGTTGCGCTGGGTTGATTGTGGTAGCAGAAATCGAAAGTGGGTGTAAGGTAGCAGGTGCGAGAGAAGTTCCAATACGTATGAGAAGTAGAGAGGCAGGGAGGAAAGAGAGAGATGATGCAGCATGACACGTGGAGGAGGTCGGGTAATGGAAGGGGAAAGGGGGCTCGCTCAGTGGACGTGTGTATGTGTGTTGGTGGACGAGATGGGGACACGGAAAGGGGGAGAGAAGTGGCACCTGTAGCTGCACCGTTTCCCTTGCTCATGTCTTTTTCCCCACTCACTCACAACAAGCACGGACCGGCACAAGCACCGTGGAAATCGAACTACAATAGACGAAAAATGCACGCAGGGGTAGAGACATGAGGGGGCGAGTGCGGGTGCGCATGCGAGATGAGCTGTGGGGTTCCCTTATGCCTAGTTCCACGAAGGGAGTGAAAGAAGCACTTAAACACCGCCACCGATGCATCAGAGCCTCAGCTCGATGTCTTCGTTTTGGCGTTTTTTTTTGTGTAGGAAATCATGAGAATGAGAAAAAGAAACAAAGTGAAGTGCAGTGCTGTTTGCACACGCACGTGGATGCTGCTGCTGCTGCTAAGACACCTGCCATGATTTTAACGGAGACGGCGGGCCTCCCGCTCGGTTTCCATGAGGGAGAGCATGTCGTTCTCCTTGCATGGGCCCTTCACGTTGCGCACGATCGTGCGGTTGTAGTCCGGGGATCCGGCCTCAGCCATCAGGCGCACGCGCACCTGGGTCACGTTGCCGCGAGAGCCGGTGCGGCCCAGAACCTTGATGATCAAGCCAACCTGGGCCTGGTCCGTACCCTGGGCCACGACCTCCTCAGTCTTCTTGTTGTCCTTCTTCGAATCAGCCATGGCGCTCTAATATGCAGCTTGTGTGTGTGTGAGTGAGTGCGTTGTTGTGGTGACGATTATCAAAGAAATTTCAAAGGGCGATCAGAGGAGAAAGAGAGAGGGCAAGGTAGGGGGGAACCAAGACCCAGGACGGACATCACCCATGGAAGGCCGCAGGCGTGAATGTCGTGCGGGGCTGTTCCCCACACCAATTCTTGAGTGGGGTGCACACAAGTGATGGGAGAGGGAATAGGGAGTCAACACACATGTGCCACACCCGAGGCGCTTTAGTCTCCTTTTAGAGTAGATTTTCATTCTTTCACCCCCACCCACATTAACAGCGCGTCTACCATTCATGCGGAGCCTGATGGCCTGGAAAAAAAAAACTGATACGACTTTCGTTGTGTGTTTCAACAAAGGAGTGCTAGCGAAGGGGGTGCGCGGAGGACTTGGTGCGGTATCTTCAGGGGTGGGTTGGGACGAGGCGAACAAGCTTCTGCACGTGTGTGTGTGCGTGTGTGTGTACATAAGAGGCGTCAGGAGCCACAATCAAAGAGGGCACAAAACACCATCTTTCCTTTTTTCCTTGCGTAGTATCGCCCAAACCCTCAGGAATCAAGGCAACAGCCCTGATCATCTTGACCCTTCCCCTATCGTCCACCTCGCTGTCCTCACGCCACTTCACCATCGCACAGAGGGAGATAAGGAGGGAAAAAGGGTCGGCGCATTGTGAAGGGGAGGGCAGGGTTGATGGAATGCTGAGAGAGCACGAAGAGTGTGACCATGAGGAGGAGAGGGAAATGCGCAGGCATACGACTGATGGACCTGTGAAAAGGCCACAAGCACAGAGTAATATTGATGTGAAAAGAAGAAAAAGGAAAAAACCCCAGCGATAAGAGGAGGAGGGGCCAGTGGTACACGCGACAACGTCCCGCTGCTGCGCGCATGCCTGAGCGGCCTCGGAACGCAGCGGCTGGCAGACTTCCTTTTGATGGGGTTTTCTGTGCTTTTCTTTCGTTGTTCCACTGCATGCGAGCGCGTCGTGTGAGTGAGAGTCCTTTCTTCGCTTCCTCACTCACGCGGATTCGTGTGTCACCTGCGTCTAGCTATGCTTGCAGCGACTGTAACAGCTGGCTCACCAAGGTCTGACGGTGCTTGGCGTCCATGCCAAGAGCGCAGCGCGTAATGTCGTTCGCACCAGGGCATTTGACTTCGTGAAAGACATAGGTGCGGAGGTAGCAGTACGTGAAGAGGCCCATGAGGCCCTGGCAGTCCATGCGGTCCGTCATACCGCCGTGACCGGGGATGAGGTCGCCGAAGTCCTTGAGCTTGAAGGCGCGCTTCAGCCCGCTTGCGAAGAAGCCGCCAAATGGGGCGAGGAGCGACGCAAACGTCCCCAGCACGATGGCGTGCTTCTGTGCTGGCGAGACGAGAAAGGTCTTCAACATACCCCCCGAGACCTGCTGCACCCACTGCGGAAAGGCAACCTCCTCCTGGAAGAAGACGGGGTTGCGGGTGCACTGGGTGTTGACGGCGTTGGTGAAGCCCACGGCGGGGCAGTACATCTGTGGAAAGTAGCTCAGGAAGCCGCAGAACCAGAAGGACCAAATGACCGTGAAGAGGAACGCGCCGAGGAACCCCTCCACGGTCTTCTTCGGTGACAAGGACAGCAGCTTTTTTCGCCCGAAACACTTGCCGAATATATAAGCCCAAATATCGTTGTTGACGACACAGCTCACTGGCAGCAGGAACCAGATCATGCCGCGCACCATGTTACGCATTTCTCCAGCAAACTGCACCTGAGAGATCATCAGCATCATTGTCGTCCATGTAAACTGGACGAACTGGTAGCGGTACATTCCCTTGCGCAGGCTCAACACGAAGATAACCAGCCCCAGCATGACGCAACAGAAGAACATGAAAGGAAGGAGGTCGTACACTTTTTCAAACCAGGCAAAGGTGTTTTGCAGTGGTTCACGATTGCAAGAGACACTCACGAAGATGTAGGAGACAACGAAGAAGTACCACTTGATGAAGAGCACTGACGGCAGCTGACGCTCCTTGCGTGCCCGTTGGTTGATCCGGGTTACCTCGTAGAACATGGTGATCTCAATCACGAAGAGTAGGAAGAGACCAAAGCGAATACCGACAGAAATCCAACCAAGAAAAACGTACGCCATGAGAATCGCAAAGACGGTGCGGTTGATAATGTCCTTGTATCCCACATTCTTGCTGTCAGCTGCTGACGTGCTGGTGGTGGCGGGGTGGCTGGTACCGGTGGCAACATCACCCGTACTCGGCTTGTCCGTTGCCATTGTGCTGTCCACAGCTGGGCTCCAATTACCCCCGGCGGGGATGAGCGGGAGCAGAACGATTCGCTCCTTCTTTTCCTTTGGCATTCTATGAGAGCAGTGGGTGGGTGAGTGTTTGTGTGTGTGTATGTGGAATGAGCGTGAGGGAAGAAAGTGAGCGCAGTGTTCGTTGTGCTGTCCAAAGGTTGGTAAGCTTTTACCTTCCCAGTCGGTATTTTGTATGTTGTTGCTCAGGCGTTCTAATCAATAGAAGCAAAGGTATGCGCACGTGCTTACAAGCAAGCACGTGCGAGACACGGATGACTGACGCTACAGCCGCCAGTGATTAGGCAGAGAAACGTTTTATGTAGAGTAGATGCTTACGTGTGTGTGTGTGTATGTGTTCGTTTGTTTCTGTCGGTAGTGTTTGTGCTGGCTTGTCTTGTAGGAGAGCAGATGAGCTGCAGACGTATCGAAGAGCCTGCAGTTTTTCGTTTTCCCCCTTTTTCCGAGAAAGCGCAGAACCGACCCAGCCGTGACGGTGGTGTGAAGCGCTTGTGAAGAAAAGCCACCTTAGCGAGAAAGAGCGGGGAGAACCAACAAGAGGGATGGGGGTGGGCTAGGAGACTGAGGGTACGTATAGACTGCACGTGCACCCACGGTGCAGAAGAAAATAAGCTAAACACAACAACAAGGGCACAAGGCAGCTATGTGTCTCTCAGAGAATAGGATGAACCTGAACAAGTGGTTTGATGCACCGAGCTTCCCCACCCCAGTGATCAAAAGGCAGATCAATAAATGAATAAGCGGAAGAGAGGGCCAGGGAGAGTGAGTGGAAATGCAGATATGTATGTGAGGTGGAGACAGAGGCAAGGTAAACGCCACACACCAGCACGCATGCATTGGCTGCTTCTTTCATTTTTATTCCTCGATGCCGTGATGAAGGACTGCCAGACAACGTTCTTTCGCTTGCGCATCTTCACGAGTCAGATGCCCATTCGTGAGTCATCTACATTGCCGCTGCCTCCCTTTCGCTCTCTCCTTTGTTCCTGTATCGTGCATATCCATGTGCGGAGAGAGACGCAGATGATGGAAGACAGCTGCTGATGGCTAGGGGAAAGGGAGGAGAGGTGGAGGGGTGGGAGAATCAGATGATGGTCTTGTGCTATTTTTTGCTTTGTTGCTTCACGTTCCTGCCCACTACGTTGGGCACACAAGCGTATACACACTTGATAACGTAGAGAGGTGTCCCTCTCCGCGTGGAAGACGGAGAACTGCCCCATGTGTGGGGAGCCTCTACTCGAAGCCGTTGGAATGGCGTCTTCTCTGTCTTCCTTTTCGCTCCCTTGAGTCTCACTGGCATAGAACTAGAGGCAGATGGAAAGAATGAGCGAGAAGGAAACCAAGAAGAGCAAGAAATGGCACCTCAGCTGAAGGCCACAGAGGAGGGGGAGGGAGAGAGAACGGGGTCACTGCGAACGGGGGGGGGGAGTTGAAACGGCAACAAAGGAGTTGCTCCCATGTTTTTTGCGAAGGCAAGTTCTCCACAAATTGAACAGAGGCGGAAAGACTGACGCATCTACACCCATGCACGCAGAGCCACATACTACACACACACAGCATAGAGAGAGAGAGCGGGAATGGGGGGGGGGTGGAGGTTAGGGGAGCGCTTTGAATGAAGCAACAGAACGACACGAACAGGGAAAAAGAAGAAAAACAAATGGTGATGCTGGTGCTGAGCAGCCAGGTCGAGAGGGTTGATATGTGCGAGTGAATGTATATGTGTGTGTGCGCTACGGTGATCATGGTGGTGCTTGGGGTAGCAGCACTTAAACCTTTGCCTGTCGGGATGGATTTGCTGGCGAAGAGCGTTACAGGCACACATGCCAAACAATGCACTCGGCGGTGGACTTAATTGTTGGTGCACATGTGTGTAAATGTGCAAGTGTAGGTCTGCATTAAAAATGATCACCACATACAGCCATCCGCACAGATCCACGTTACCTGCACTGTGATTCGTGTCTCTGACGCACACAGGATCCATTTTCCCCCCTTCCCCACCCACGCACACCGACGCCGACGCATATAGAGGAAATGCGGAGGCAGGAGGGGCTTAGAAGAGAGGGGGTGGTGGCTGGGATAGACTCGATCTAAAAAACGAAAACCAAAAGGCGAAAGAGTAAATAAAAGGAGATGGTCTGGACACACGCAAACAAGCGAGAGAAGACGCACTGTCAAGAGGGAAAGAAGGAAATGAGGGAATGTAAGAGAGAGAGACGTCAACGGCGGCAGAAGAAACACAAAAAACACGAAGATCACCAGAGGGAATAAAGGACAGCCTGAGGAAAGAGAAACCAACAACACGGTAGTACTCGACAGTTTGCTTGATTTTTACTTTTCAGATTATCCGGTCTTTGGCTCATCAGCTTAAAACGAACGGCTGAGAGAAGAGAGACTTAAGGAGAAGAGGTGAGTAACGAGAGCAACAAAAAGAGGAATAACATGCGTGAAAAGATAGAGAACATAGCGAGGGAATGCAACACGTCTTTCGTTTTGTGTTATATTTTAATTTTATACGTGTACACTTGTTGCTCTCTTCTTTTTTTTTTTCCATGGGCTTTCGTTTTTCAGTCGTTGCCCTTTTCTCTTCTAAGACCATTCTCCTTTCTTCGTCAGAATTGAGACCACCTCACCTTCTGGTCATCTCTCTTTCGCTTTCCCCCCTGGTCACTCACTTCAAACTCAGTAGATCATACATAAAGAGGGGGATTGTGTGTGTATCTAATCCATTCCATGTACGCTCATCTTTGATGATGCATCACCACCAGCACCAGCAACACAGTTACACAGACACACACACACACACGCACACATACACATAAGCGAAAAACAAAAGAAGAATGAGTGCCCGGTAGAAAGAGCGAGCGAGCGAATCGTTCAGGGGGGGGGGTAAAGAAATGAAAACAACAACAGGGGAGACGCGTGCGAGCATTTCAAAAACAAAGGAGGTCCAAAAAGGGAGCTTCACACATTCCAGGTGTTTGACATTGGCTTAGTCGGCTGAGTGAGAACTCTGTTTGTGCATGTGTGTGTGTGCATGTGTGTGTGTGTGTGTGTTCGGTTCTGTGCAAGCGTGTATGTGAGCATGTGCACATGCAACTTCATTTACACTGAGGGAGCGCTGAAAGACGCGATTCACAGCAAAAATGAAGGACAAGAACAACAGTCAAAACAAAGACCTACAGAGATTCATTAGACAGAGACACACTGATAAAGGTGCGCACGCTGAGACGCACAACACACACGCCCACCCACCCAAAAAGAAGAATTAGACATGCCCATAAATGCTTACACGAACGAAGGAAAAAACAAACAAGTGCACACGAAGAAGAGGCGCAATCGCATTACATACGCGACACACACACACAAAGAAAAAAGCGACTGAAGCAGAGAAGACACGCAGTTGTGTGTAAGTGCACTTTTTTCCTGAGGTCCATCAACGTCTCTCTTTTTTTTTCCTTTCGAGGTGACGCGTGCTTCTTCGCACGGTTTTAGACATTTGACGCGTGTGCGCCTTGTGTGTGATATGCACAGACGTTCTCCGTTATCATTTGCTTAGTGGTTACTGAGTCGCTCGCATACACACACGCACAGAGAGGGAGAGAGAGAGAGAAGTGCCTCTCTATTGATACAGGTGTAATAGATTTGGCGTACAAAACACGACAGAAAGAGGTAACAAAGGGAGAGGAGGGGGAAGCCGCAAAAAGAGAGAAATGAAAGGGAAAGGACGAGAGAGCAGTTAGTACGCTACACCCCACATGGACACCCACACACACTGAAGATGTGTGTGTATGTGGGTGTGGGTGCCAAAAAGAGTGAGAAAGAGAAAGGGGAAAACAGAAAGGGGGCTGCAGCGCGATGCGCTTTTGTTTTCCCCACCCCACCCCACACCACAAGTGCCCCTCGCCGTTTTGCTCCATCACATCTCCACCGATCCTTCGATTTCTTCCCTTTTGCTTCAGTATTCCCTAATGAACCTCCCCGCCCTACTCCGCCCTAGGCTTTTTTCGCTCTCCCACTTCCAATGGCGACCCCATCCCGCATCAAGTCTGTGGATGGCACACCCACCCACACGAGAACAGAAAAATAGGAGGCGCTCGAGGAAGAGGAGAAGACTCAAGGACGAAGAACGGAGGAGACGAAGCAGAACGAGAAAGCGGAGCCAGAACCGAGATGGCATTCATGCAAACCACGGAAAGACAGCAACAAGGGCAGCTCCCCTCCCCCAAATGAAGCAGCAGCAGCAAAAAAAAAGAGAGAGCAAAGCAAAGGGAGGGAAGGGTATAGGGAGAGAGGGACGCGCTTAGATGCAGATATTTACGTATGAGCGACACACAGAGAGGGAGAGGAAGAGGAGTGGGCTCCTTCTGCACTTCTGTTGACTGTATGCATCCTTCTTGGTCCTGCCACTGCGCATGCATGTGTGAGTCCGTCCACGATTAAAAACCGCAGCGACGCTTTAGCTCTTTCTTCATCATCACCGTCTCGTTGTCGCCGGTCGTCAATATCGACGCGTTCTCCACGGCGCGGCGGCCGAGGTAGTGGATTGTCTCTTTCACGGGACCGTACGGCACGTACTTGTAGACCTGAAAACCGGCGCGGGCGAGAGGCACAGTCAGATTGTCCCGCATCCCAAACAGTTGCCCGAAGGATACGCGAGACTCGATACCCGGCCGCTTCAAGACGCTGGCCGTGATGACCTCTAGGGACTCCTTGTTGTGGGTGCCAAAGAAGACTTCGTGCTTCTTCGTTGGCTGCGCCTCGAATGTGTCGAAGATACGTTTCGCGGCGGCATTGTAGCACTTGTTCGTCTCCTCGTAGGTGGACCAGATGGGGCTGGTGTAGCCGTACTGGGCCGCCGTCGCGCGCTCTTGTACAATGTAGGCTCCACGCACGATCTTGCCACCCCACTGGAAGTTCATGTGGCGAGCGCGAACGAGGTCGTTGTCAATGCGGTCCTCTGCGTACGTCAGGTAGCACTGGTATGTGTTGTACACCACCGGTAGATCTGTGTTGTAGGTCTTCTGTAGGGTTGCCACGATCGCATCGATGGCCAGCTGATAAAAGGTCTGCTCTGCGTCGACAAGCATGCGGACATTGAGCTCCTTCGCCGTGGAGGCGATCAACGAGAGTCGGTTGTTGACATTTTTCCACAGCTCCTTCTCCTTTGCACTCATCTGCGGGAGTCCCTCAATGAGCGCCTGCTGCACCGGCGTCGGCTCCAGGGCGATGAGGGCATTCGTCAGCATCTCCTTGTACTCAAAGTAGTTCACCTTGCCCGCCTTGCGGGGGTCCAGCGCCGCCGTAATCTCCTCGAACTGGGTGTCCGAGAGCTTGTTGGCGGGATTATACTTATCAAATCCGGCGCGCAGCTGGTCGTAGGTGATGAAGAGCTGGTGCTTGCGGTTCACACCCATGACGACGCGACATTCCTCCAGCTTCAGTAACTCCTCATTCGTGAAGTGTTTGCACCAACTTTGATGGACGGACATGAGCAGCGCCGATACGCGGGCAAGGAGCTGTGGGTCACACATGCCCGTCACCTTAACGGCAGTCACGCCGGCGGCGTTTCGCGGGCTGTACAGCGAGGCGTGCATGATGCTCATCATGTAGAGCTTCATGTTCTCGTCAAAGAACCCCTCGTCCATTGGGTAGTGGACGTTGGGCTTCGCTACAATGCTAGACATTGAAATATCGGGGCCGGACGCCACACCTGGCTCCGGTGCGAAGCCCTCCGTGTCCGCTTCCGCTGCGTAGTCGAGCACAGCACCGATGTTGTTGCGGGAAAGTTTGTGCACCGTGTCGCGCAACTCCTGGTCGTTCTCGCCCGCGCAGAAGTAGTTGTAGAAGGACTTCTTGACGAGGAAGTCATATGTCAACTTGCTGCCAAGGATCTTCTCCACGTGCTTCATCAGCGACACCGAGTTCGTTGCCAAACAGTTTACGCTGCACAGGCGAAGCACCACCAACGCCTTGATCAAGTACCATGTCGAGCGCTGGCGGTAGGTCGTGTCGTCGTTGAAGTTTGGCAGCTTCAGCAGCTTGTCTTTTTGCATCATTGCAGTGGAGTGGCGGGCCGCGCCTGCATGTGTTACCGCGGCCGGTGACAGAGGGAAGCAGCGACGCATTTTTTTTTTTTTGGGGGGGGGGAAGGGGACGGGCGGGCGACTAACGGATATGACAGCGTCGGGTATGACGAGAAGAGATGAGGCGGTGAGAGCACAGACACAGACACAGCAGGAAAGAGAAAGCAAGGCGACTGGCTGCCTAAAACTGAACGTTTCCACGTTTCGTTTTTTTTTCCCCCTTTTCCGTCGGGAGGGGTACGGGTTAATATTAACAGTGCGGCGTGTCGAACAAAAACAAGAGCGAGAGGATCGCAGTGGTGGTGGTGGTGGTGGGAGACACACTGAGTCACACACACACACACACACTCAAGCACACGCACACGCACACGCTTCTACGTCAATGATGATACGAGGGCAGAAGAAGGGAGACGACACAACACCAAGGCAAGACAAATCCACTCATGTAAATCGTTTGTCTGAAAAGGAGGGTAGCGAAGGAGAGAGCAAGAGAGTACGTGCGACATCTGCTCCCCCCGAGTTTAGGTAGGGCCGCGTACATTTTTGTGTGTATGGTGTATAGACGCATCGTAGAGACACGGAAACTCAGAACACATGATAGCGCACCAAGCGAAAATCACAGAGGAGGGGGATATAGAAAGGGTTGAGATGAGCCAAGGTTGGGGGCGGTGGTGGCAAGAGAGAGAGAGAGTGAGAGGCTGGCTGCAACAGTGGGGTGGGGGGGGGGGGGGCGGAGTCTGCTTCCTAAGTTGCCGCTCTTTTCCTTTAAGTTGTTTTTTTTTTATATTTCCACAGCTGTAAAGAGGAGAGCATGTCCTGCCCAGCGATAAGGAAAGGAAAACACGAGGCACAGGTACACACACTGAGAGAGAGAGAGGCAGCCATAGACTGTGTCCGTTACACTTTTGAGTTCTTTGTTGTTGTTGTTGCGCTTCCCCTCGTTCCTCTGATATCGAATAGCCATACATTGAAAGGGCACCTCCCCTCATTCCAACACGAAAAAGATCTGGTAGAGGTGGTGAGGGTGAATGAGTGAGTATGGCAGAGGAGCAGAGCGAGAGGGGGGCGGAAGGGGGGGATTGCAGTGGTCTTGATGGGAGGAGTTTGTCGGTAGAAAAGGAGAACGGCGGCGCGTGTTTCCTACCGAGAAGGTCTAGGAGCGTTGCAAGAGGAGCGCCTGTGTTGGCATTTATGTGCGTCCACTCGGATTCCTTGCGGCACTACTTGTGCCTCCGTGCGCAGACCTCCATCCTCCAAAAAAGTGCCAGTACGCACTGAACAGGCTAAAATACTACATGAAGTTGGTTCGAACCTTCCAAAGTTCCTCCTTGAGCGCTGTATCCACAGCCAAGTCGGCATACGACATCGGCGCTCCAGAGATGGGGCAGACATCGTAGTACTGCAGATAGTCCATGATGGCGTCTTCGTCGAAGAGGTAGCCGGTGGATGACAACACCGGGGCCGAGCGAATCAATGAGTGGGAGAGAGAACATATGTACTGGACGGGGATCGTTCTCGGGGGTGGGCCTTTCCGCCAGCGTGACAAGTCCACCTGGCGAGCAGAAGTCGACTCGTACGCGTCTGCCGTGTTGTTGCTGCTTTCTCCAGAGGAGGAATCACTGACCAAATCAAGGGCGTCGAGTTGCGCCTGAGCCTGCTCCTGCGCCGCCGCTGTTGTGGTCGTTGCGCGTTGCACCAGGAGGTGAAAGCGTTTCTGAAGATGCGCTTGTCGTGAACCGCGGCGGCGAAGGTGCCTTGAGGGTGCTCTGCCACGGCTGCGAGTGCGCCCGCCGCCTCCCTTTCCTCGTCTGCGGCTCAAGCTTCGCGGGCTCTCGTTGCCACAACCTCGTCTTCGCTGACGAAGTGGGCCGTCGGCAGTACCACACCCCGCGGCGAGAGGCGATGGCGGTGGGGCGGTGGTGTCCACGCGAAATACGCACCGCAGTGCGTCATATGACGGACTGCTGATGTCCAGCTGGCGGCTACGGTTCTTGGGATTGCTGAGACTGCAAGCAACATAGTGTTTGCCACCGGAGTCGAGGACGCTTTTCCACATCTTTAGTAACGGCGCCACAGCATCGCTGGAGTTCGAGTTTACGACGAGGCGCACCAGCTGTGCCACCAGCTCAGCAGATGTGCGCGGGTCTTCAATGCAGCAGCTTTCTATCATGGCGACGGAGCGGTCTGTGAGTGCCACCAGTACGTGGCTATTCTTGACCCAAAACTGGTGACATTCGCCGCTGTGGTACGTCAATGTTGCCGCGACTGCCACCGTCTGCACGAGTAGAGACCCTTCTCCAGGTAGGGATACCTGTGGTCTGCACAAGACACTCAGGAGAGGGCCGCATACCTTGCTGAGGAGCCCGCAACGGCACAGCGCCTTGCGCAGAACGAGCGCATATTGGTCTGTCAGTGTCAGCAGACTTTGGAGAAGCAGGAGGTGGTTGCGCAACAAGGACAATGCCATTACCCCAGTCTCCCCGTCACCGTCGCTGTGGCTGCAGTTGCTAGGCGATGCTAGATGTTCGCCGAGGGCACGCGACAGGTACGTACTCATGGGATCAAAGAAGTCGTACGCCACAAGGTGGGAGATGAGCTGGCCGACGTGGTGGCGAAACGGGCCAGAGAGGGTGCTCATCGAAACGCTACCAGTGGACTGCAAGAGCGTCCTTTTCGCGTTGCTGCCGATCCCTAGGCTCGAGTGCAGTTCCTCATATGTAGTCCAGAACGTAAGCCCGCGAAGGAGCTCGACGAGGCGGGTGACCAGATGAAGCTGGTAGAGTCCGGAGGCGGCGGCGGACACTCCTGGAAGGGCCCCGCACACGCTTCCGTAGCAGAACACCAGTACTTCCACCGTGCTCTCGACGTCGGCACCAATGAAATCTACGAGATCGGACGACTTCATCCTCGACTCAGCCGAGGCCACCATGACAAGAACCAGCTGAGACAGGAAGCTGAGGTTTTCGGTCGTCTCGTACGTGGTATTGCTGCGATGCGCCACATGCGACGCTGCCAGTTCAGAGATGCTCGGCGTTGCCATAGACTCGACCTGTATGTTGTGCGCCTCTATAAGTGCAGAAATGATTTTGCGGTGCGACACCTCTCTACATAGGAGGAGGCACAACCGAATGCACTGAGATGCGCCTTCTAGGGAAGTGAGGGCCGTAAGGGTGGCGGAGAGCTTGCGGAAGAGCGCGTGGGACGGCGACAGAGCCTCAGAGGTTGAGGTGAAAAGCCCAATGAGGGCTTGCAGCTGTGCTGCCGTGAGCTCGTCCCGCGCGTCACCCTGCACGATGCTCTCTACGAGTGCTTCCATTGCAGTCAGTCCGGTGTTCTTCTACCCGATAGGCCCACCCTATGAAATTACTAAAGGCGAAAGAGCGAGAAAAGGAAAAGAGTGTCGACGAATGTTTGGTGTGGCGGGCGTCAGGGGGACAATATGAACGAACAGGCAGACAGACGGGGGGGGGGGGGGGGGCGCGACGAATACGGACGGCGGGCCCTTTTTTCGTTCCGGCCTCGGTTTTCTCCCGCCCCATCCGCGGAAGACTCAGAGGGAAAAAAAAGCCAAAGG
This sequence comes from Leishmania braziliensis MHOM/BR/75/M2904, assembly GCF_000002845.2. Taxonomy (NCBI): domain Eukaryota; phylum Euglenozoa; class Kinetoplastea; order Trypanosomatida; family Trypanosomatidae; genus Leishmania; species Leishmania braziliensis. Next base: position 562,897 of record NC_009318.2, on the reverse strand, counting down.
CAAAGGAAAATTCGTTGGACTCGCACAGGAAGAGAGGAAGAGAGAGAGCACCTTTTTCCTTGTTTGGTGATGCGCTTCTTCGTCGGTTTTGTCTTCCCTTTCAAGAGGGGCAGATAGCAGAGATAGTGGGCTGTACGCCTACGCGTGCGCACAGCCAGCGAATTCCTCTCTTTTGCCCTCCAATGACACACATGCTCCTCTGGGTGATTATGCGGGGAGGGAGAGAGTGATGAAGGGAGCGATGGGGAGACGGAGAGTGAGTGACCAACTCGAAGACGCGACGAGGCGAGGTGAAACAACTTATCAACCACAACGAGAAGGGGATGGTGGTTGCGTGCGTCCACAGCAGGAGAGTTACAGCTCCTAGCAGCACGCCATCCACATGGGCATCGTTACCACTGTGCAACATGCAGTCATAGCACCATGTGAGAAACACAGATGTGAGGGAGGGAGGCCAAGAGATTCTGTCCTAGACAAGCCATTTGCTGACACCCACAGACACACCGATAGGGAAGCACACACCTCTATCTGCCTTCCTCTTTTTTTTTTATCGCTTGTGTGTAGTGGTCGTACATCTACATGCTTGTATGTGGGTGCAACGCGGTTTTGCTAATCAGGTCTTCCACTTTCCCCTTTCCTCTTATTTGGAAAGTAGGTAGCCAGAAGCGTCCCCACAGACACCCCCTATCGAGTGGACACACTTGTCCTTGTGACACTGGGGGAGCAGTGCAGGGCCGTGGACACGGGAAACGCAGGAGCAGAGGGTAAGAGACGCACGGGACGCGAGTGTAGAGAGAAAAGGCGGCAGCCACATCCCCTGCACGCCATTGCAAAGACAAAGAAAATACCTTTTGAAGGCGTAAGAAGACGTACACGAAGCACAACAACGTTCCATCTCGCGTTTACCATGAGGATCTACACATAACCACTCGACTTCCCTCCTCTCACACACGGATGCGCAGATGCATCCTACCACTCACCGCCGCTGATACGGTCCACCTCTCAAGAGACGAGCAAGCCGTGTTGTCGAAAGATAACGGAGGAGAAAATTCGAGAAAAAGTGAGCGGGTGTCGGGAAAAGGGAGTGAAGTGAGAGAATGGAGACAGCGGCAAGTGCAGAAAGAAAAAGTGCATACAAGCCCCTCCTCCGTCGCCACCTGGGACGCGGTATCCACACCACGGCGGCTTGCTTCTCTGCACACTAGCGGAAGCGTCAGCCGGAGGTGAAGCTCGAAGACGACTCCGATAGTCGTGCGATACCTTGTGCTTCTTATCTCTTTCTTCAGTTTGTCGTGCTTGTTCTACTGATGACCGTACGCAGGCGGCTGCACATACCCAGGACTCATGGGGTGAGCGGGAAGTGGCCTTGTGGTTGCGGGTATCCGCGCCGGAGAGCTGGCGAGTACTGTGCCGCAGGAAGGGAGTCCTGAGGATACGGGGCGCGTGGGTACGAGGATTGAGGGTACTGCCCCGGAGGGTAGGCTCCTTGCGGATACTGGCCCCCTCGATAGGGCGCCTGAGGGTACATGCTCGGGGTGTATGCCATGTTTGCCAGCTGCTGATACTACTATGATGGCGGTTGGCCGTGTTCGAGTGGCTGTGGCTGCATCTGAAGGAGCAAGAATGAAAAGCGGCACCACGAAACAAGAACGTAAAGCCAAGAGAACTCAGAGAGAGAGAGAGATGAGAGAGCGAAAAATGAGCAGAACCCGCTGAAAGAAAATCGAAGGTCGAGGGGTTATTGAGGGTCAATGCCAAGTGGGTGAGAAGGGTGCATTTCTGCGCATGCGAGAGTGCCTGAGAGGAGATGTAAGGTGATTGTAAATAGGAGTTGGAAGAGTGGGTCAGCAGAAGGAAGGGGTCATGCATGGCACCGGCGCGAGTAGCAGACACACAGGTTGGTGGCTGCACTGCCTATTATATGACCTGCACAAGAGTTGCCTCTCCATCCTCTATTTTAGTGAAAGGGGCAGCGGCATCAGCAGAAAGAAGAGGTTTCTCACGCGCAAGACACCTATGGGCCTTTCCCCACATCCACGTATGTAAAAGAGATCCTCTGAATTGCTTCTTTGATGGCTGTTTTACCGTCAACGTGTCCACTCTGCCCTAGAGCATGAGTCAGCCTTCCCCTCTACCCGACCTGTCACACGCCCAGCGGCTGGCGCGAAGCAGCCGAAGATCCATGCACTACTGCAGTGCGCCGACCCAGTCATCTCAGCACGGCTCCCTGCCCCAAACCACATCCACTCTCCCCTCATCATGTGAATGACGCAAACGTGCTCACTGTCGCCGATCGCGCCGACGCAACGCCACGCGCGACCTGACCACCGACAGCAGTAGGGATGAGTTTCCCTGACCTCCCAGCACCGCAGGTGCTTGGCCCTGTCACCGCCAGACGTGGCGCGGCATTGGCAGGGATGGGGGGTGGGCTGCTGCCTGGCTTCCTCACGCCGCAGGGTGGGAGCGCAGGACGCTGGATGCCACGCGCTGAGGTGGCCAGCGTCATCATGGTTCACACGTTGATGGGAAAGGTGAGGGAAAGATGGCGCGATGGAGGGAGTAGTGTAGAAGAGAGAGGTGCCTATACAAACAAAAATGACATGGGAGAAGCGAAGCGGAGATGTGATGGTGATAGTCAAACACAAAAAGGACAGAAGTAAAATGGCAAAAGGGGAAGCAAAGGGAACAGTACATATACACGTCCGTACGAAGCCGAAAAAAAACACCTGGGAGAAACACATACCCCCCCTCCCCCACCCCCACCCCCCACACACACATACGCGCAAAGAAGACCGATGTCCAGAAAGAGCGGTAAGTCCACACACGAGGGAGGGGGAGGGGGAGGGGTACAGTTCCGCATGTGCCACTTCAAGAGACGTATGAGCGTGGCGTGGTGTGCCTTAAGCAAAAGGGGACTTCTCTCTCTGTCTGTCTGTCTGTCTCTCTGTGAGTCTCTTCTCCCCCCTTCCCTTCAGCAGAAGAACGTTTTGTCTTCCTTTTTTTTTTGTTTTCCCTCGTCGTCGTGGTGTTCACGAACACACAAACACACAATCGGACAGACGAAAAAAAAACGTATGGCGGGTGGAGAGAGGAAGAGAGAGAGTGTGGGGGAGGCGGGGAGGCGGCGGGGGAAGGGAAGAAAAAGCGAACCAACCAAGAAAGAAAATGACGTCGAACAGATGTGTTCGCTGCTGCTTTTCTTATTATTGCGTCCCCATCGCCGCTCTCCATTTCCTTTTCCGCCGCAACGCCTCCTCAGCCTCTTCAGCTCTTTTTCATGCGCCTCGGCACCAAGTTGGTCTTTGCAAGAGACACAAGCACCCCCCACCCCTCACAGACACACACACACACCCACACCCACACAGACAAATGCATGCATGCCTTGTATCCAGGAGCGGTACACTGCCGACTAAGTGTTCCATTGCCCACACTCTCTCCGATTCGTATCCATTTCATCGCACCGTTTGCCCTTTTCCCCCTCTTTACCAAAAAGTAAACAGAGAAATGGAATGGGGGGGGCCTGGTGGTGGCGGGGGCAGCGAAGGTGTATGTGTGTGGACAACATGATAAGGGAGGAAGACGCGGGTGCGTGGGTGAGATGGGGGGGATGAGGTACGGAGTGTAGGAGCGAGTATGACCACGCCGCTTGTTGTGGGAGGAGAAGGGGTGAGGAGGAGGGAGGAAGAGGAAGTGTCTACCAACGGAAAGCAAAAAGGAATCAGAAGAGCAACAGGAAAAAAAAGGCATAACACGAATGAACAGATAGCGAAAGCGGAAGGGATATGGACATGCGAAGCTAAGAGATGGAGCGGATATGCTGCAACAACGAAATCAAGTTAAAAAGCGAGGAATGTGCGTGTGTGTGCGTGTGGCGAGTACGCCACCGCAACGATACATGACACAGAAAGATGTAAGGAAGCAGGGGTCGAGAGAGAGAAGAACACAGAAACAAGAGGCGGACAAAAAGCGGAGCATACGAGTGCACAGAGGTAACGTTTTCACCGCCACGGCAGTGACGATAAACATACATACAAAACTGAGGGACACACAGTGAGGTGAAAAGAGAGAGAGAGAGGCATATACACACCAAGGAACACGACCTCTACGTCAACCAAGCGAAACAAATGCACACGCGTACAGCCATTCTTTACCGATTCGATCGGCTTCTTTTTTTCTTGTGGCTGCTCCGCATGTGATAGTGACGCTGCGCGTGTTCCTGGTACGTACGTCAGTGTGTATATGTGTCGTTATGTTCATATGATAAGACAGGGATTGCAAACAGCAAAGAAAAAAGACGAACGAGCTGTGTACGGGTGAGTGTGTGTGAAAAGGGTAATATCATTCTTTTCCTTCGCACCCTAGGGCCACATGTTTAAGTTATACGGACTCGGTATACATTGCCGTAGTTGTCTCCGCAAACCATTGTGTCGCCTACAAAGACTGACGTCGTGTATACACTGGAGCGCATCTGGATATCAATGATGCTTTCTTCCATCTCCGCAGCATCGCAGTCCAGCACATGCATCTGTCCGACCGAGTTGAAGCAGAAGAGCAAGTTGCAGTGTTCCTGTGACGCGAACACAGCTGTTGTCCACAGTACCTCATCCGCAGACCTTGGCGTCGCGACCACGACACTACTGAATATTCTGACGGAAGAGAAGTCCGTCCCATCCCACACGATGATCTTCCGCTCACAGCAGGTGAGTAACATGCTATCATCCGCATTGAAAGAGGCTTTCCACACCAGCGACTCATGTCCGGTAAGTTGCGCAACGAGTTGTAGATTTTTGGCATTGGCGATGTACGCGCATTGGTCGCAACTACGGGAGAAGGCAACGACGTCGTTCTTGGTGCTCTGCGTTGCGAGCGCTACAATGACTCCAGGGGTCTTACACGGGATATGGGGCAGTACTGCCCGTATCTTAGCCTTGGAAGCCGTGATTCTCCGCACAAGGTTATCCTGACACCCGCTGAAGACAAACTGGCTGTCACAACTCACCGCAACTGCCGTGACGATTCCGGGGTGCTCGGAGAAGCTGCACTCCAGTCCGACCGTGTGATCCCACGAGACCATGAAGTTGTCTCGTGCTGCCGTCATAACATGCTTTCGATCAGGAGAGAAGATAATGCTTAGCAGCGGCCCTTGATGACCCACAAGCCGTCGCACCTCAGCGCCGTTGCTTATCATGTACACGTGCGCCACACTGTCGTGCCGGTGCGCCACAGCGTACAGCTTGCCATCCGGTGAGAGGGCGATGCACTTAATTCGGCTCGACTGGCTACACAGGTTCGTCACCTCGATGCCGTGCATATGGATATCGTTGAGGGCCGTCAGGTGATGAGCATCTTTCTGTGCTGTTTGTTGAGCAGAGAGACTTCCAAGGGCATCACACATGGCGTCGTTCCTCGTACTGGTGGGATTCGACTGGGTCGGCTTTGGCTCATTGCGATCCGCCTGCAAGCAGTCCCCTCCGCTTTCTGTGTTGATTAAGAAGGAGACAAACTCGCTTTCGCTAAGGTAACCGTCCTTGTCGTGATCGGCTGCTGTCATCATCACCGTGGTAGAGGCGCGGTTCGCATCGTTGAAGAGAGAATTCGTCAGTTGCATGCTCGACACTTTCCCCATGCCCTGTGAGTCAACTATAGAAAAGATGCGCTTAAGATAGTCCTCCTTGGCTTCGTCTTCGTGGGGAGGCGCGACGTCATTCAGCTGCGAGTAGATATCGTTCAAGGTACTGCTCAGTTGTCGTCCTCTGTTCCCAATGCGAGCCCCCTTTCCTGCAGCCCCCTGTGCAGACCTCACTTCATCATCTTTGTTCGTCAGCTGCAGGTCATCGAGCAAGGATACCTTCTCTGCAGACAAAGATAGCCGCTCAATACTAATGCGTTGAAGAATAGCGATGGAAAAAGATCTCTGCTCATGCAGCATGCCATTTACTTTATCATGCATGGACTGCTTATCCTGCTGCTGCAGGTTCGACCAGACATGGTAGTCATAGTTAGAAAATGGCATGTCAGAGCTAAAAGACGGTAGTTCAGCTGTTAAGGAGGCACATGGTGTTTCCTTGAGTAAAGATAGCGACAGTGCAGTGTGCATAGCACTCGTCGACGCCGTTGGCGCGGGGTCGGCTACGACGACCGATTGGCGGGCGAGACAGACCCCCATTGTCGCTGTAGTGCGGCGATACCCTCAAGCAAACGTGCCAGAGAAAGTGGGGAGGTGTATGCACTGATGCGGAAGTGTGAGTGTGGCATCACAGGCGAAGAGACACGCATCCACACATAAGATAATGGCAACAGCAGCAGGAATAGGAAGAGGGATTTAGAGAAGGAAAAGAGTCATGGGAAGGTAGAAGAGGGAGGGGTGCGCAGATCAGAAAGCAACAAAACTGCAAGTGCATACAGGCCGTGTGCTTGGGTTTGTGCGTAGTTGCGCCTCTTTTCGACCAGAACTTCAATCTAGAGGACAGGGCGAAGAAAGAGCCCTGTCCAAGACACGTGCTGGTGTGTGCGTGTGGGGAGTGGAGAAGGGGCCCGTATCCAAAGCACATCTTCAAAGGTCGTAAGGATAGTGTGTGTGTGTGTGTGGGGAGAAAACAAACTGTCAACTCTACATCAGCGTCGGCAGGGGAGAGTAGCAGCAGAATCGCCCTTCTTGTCACGCCAGCCGTTGTGTTAATGCAAGCGTCGGTGCTTCCTCTGCAGTAGAGAAGTTCGTCCACTCTTCCTTCGCCCCCCCCCCCCTCACTGTGTGTAGTTTTTCGTTTTTGTTTTCGGTGCATGAATGTGCACTTGATGGAAGAGGACCTTTGAGCACACGTAGCTCCCCCTCGTAGGTAGTAGCAGTGGGAGCACCAAAGAGAATGACACGAGCCATCACAAACCATGTCTGCGCTGTCGCCGTCACCCTACTCTCCCTCACACACACACACACATACACGGCCATGCTCTCTCTCTCTCTTACAGGTGAAGGTGAAAGCGCTGTGTGTAGTGTGGACTGAAGGTGTAGAGCTCAAAGCCATCGTTGTCGTCGACATTGCTGAGAGACCCAAATGCAATCCGGGTTGCTGGGGACAGCTTTTTCGTTGTGTGCAGCAGTTGAGTACCCGTTTGAGCGTCCACGCACACAAGCCCCGTGGAGACGGAGGAGACAGCCAGAAGATGGCCGGCCATGGCAGTACTACCCACTCCTGACTGACCACCGCCGAGGCGCGAGGTGAGCAAGGTGCACACAGGGTTTTTGTCAGACCCGAGGCGACGCAGATCCCAGAGCTTCGCCCCGCCATCGCGAGCGACAGAGACGACTCCGTAGGCGAGACCTGGTACTGCATACATGGAGGTAATATCAGACCCACAGTGTCGAGGTGTGGGGTCGAAGATGACCTTGTTGTGCAGCCGCCCCTCTGCGGTAACGACTTGAATCGTTCCGTTGCGCATGCCAGCGACGACAGCAACAGGCAGCGAGGAATGCCCAAACGCGGCGTGGAGAGTCAAGGCAGTTACGTCGGTCACCACAAACGAGGCGAGGCGCACTCTGCGCCACTGACCATTCCGCCAGATGAACGCAAACACACTTCGCCCAGCACCAACGCAAAAGGACATGTCGTTGGTGCTGGAGGACAGCGGTACACCAGGCGGCTTTTCCGCGTTCCCGGGGCAGCAGCACGTCACATTTGCCAGTTGCAAGGGCTTGGAGAGAACCGATTCCACCTTCAGTGTCGACAACACGTGGTCTACTGTAAACTTATTACCCCAGGTGTACACGAGACGTACGCACAGAGCGTGGGAGGCGGTGACCACGAGCAGGCAGCACACGCAGCTGTTTGCTTCCTGGTAATCACCACCGGCTGCGTCGTACGACGGAGACCCTTCATGCTTACAGTATATTCCGACACACCGCTGCGCAGTGGTCACATCGACCGTGGTAACGCAGACCGACGTGAGGGCGGTGCTGCGAGTAGTGGTGACAGCGTTGTTGTCGTATCGCAAGTAGCACAGACGCCCATCCCGCCCACTTAGGCACCATAAGATGCCCAGCAAATCATCGTAGCAGCACACGTCTTCCATGTGAAGTGGAGGGGAAAGCTCGATGGCGTCCCACGTGTCGTACCGATACTCTCTCAGCAATCGCGGATAGGCCATAGAGAAATGCCAACGGGATAGGAACGTCATGCGTTGAAAGCGCGTGTCAGTAAGAGGATCGTGCCAGCTGTTCTGGCGTTTCTGTGGCGTAAAAGGAGCGATCCTGATAATAGGGGCGGCGACTTCGCCAGCATCCCCTTCAGCCTTTCGTGATCGAACCTCCTTGAAAATGAAAAAGTCGTTATCAGTCGCCTCCCTCAGCGTCACGCTGACGAGCGGACGAGGAGTACTGCCACCTCGGCCAGCTGCTGCTGCCTCCGTTACCCGTTGTAACACTACCACATCTGCCGGTAGTGGGCGGCGTCGCCGAAGGGGCACACGTCCGTCGCCAAACCACCGCTCTGGGCACCGGCGCGCCTGCAGCACGTGAACGTACATGTCACGCAAGGGAATGTAGATGGAGCCTTTCCGAACCTCGATTGATCGACCATCAGGCATCGGGAAGCTCATAGTTTGGTAGCTGTTGGGCGATGAGGATGCGCGGACAATACCACGTTGCTCTCTTTGCTCACGGTGGAAGTTCCGATGCAGCTCCTCTTCTAGCTCCGCATCGGAGGAGGAAGAGGACGAGAACTCCATGATCGACGGTAACTGCACACGTGGGTGTGTCTTTGTGACTACAAAATTCAAACCCTTTGGGTCACTTTCAATGCTGCGATGCGTGTGAGTGTGTGCGCCAGCAGCAGCGTGTGCTCTCCTCCTTCACGTTCCCATTCTTGCGTGTTCAGCGGCCCAAAGAATAGGCAGCCGATTAGGACGGCACTGTAGAGAACAGAAGACGAGATGGGCGTGAAATGGATGACTGCGGAGAAAAAAAGGGCGAAAGCAGGCGCATCGGGAGGGGGAAGAGGAGGGAGGACCTGGTGTGGCAACGGTGCCAGAAAGAAATGACACACACGGAGTGCATGAAGAGTGTTTCCCCGTTTCGCGTCATTTAACGCCTCCGCTCTCTCATACAACACGAGCCAAGCAGCCGCAGATCCATGCACTACTGCAGTGCGCCGACCCAGTCATCTCAGCACGGCTCCCTGCCCCAAACCACATCCACTCTCCCCTCATCATGTGAATGACGCAAACGTGCTCACTGTCGCAGATCGCGCCGACGCAACGCCACGCGCGACCTGACCACCGACAGCAGTAGGGATGAGTTTCCCTGACCTCCCAGCACCGCAGGTGCTTGGCCCTGTCACCGCCAGAGGTGGCCAGCGTCATTAGGAAGTACATCGGCATCCAAGGAGAAGAGCGAATAATATGGCTTTCTTCGGTGTTACTCAGCCCACCTTCGTTGCTCACACTTTCTTTGCGGAGCATATACAAACCGCGTGGCCAATGTGAAGTGCTTGCGCGCAGTCTTGGGTAGTGGTATCCGTTGAGCACAAAGCGCAAAGTTGAACGTTACGCAGCAGCTGGAACCAAAATTCATTTAGCACGCATATTCTGCTTGGTCCCCTGTAAGCGCATTCCACGGAAAGTGCTACATGTTATTATCAACGATAAGAGCCTAAAGGAACATAGCCAAGGGCATAAAAATACGCTGAAGAAAACAAAACAATCTTAGCGTGAAGAGGGCGGTAACGAGCGCCACGAGCACCGTGTATGCGTGGATGTGTGCGTTTGAAAGTTAGTGTGTCTGTGCGCTGGATGGGCTCGAGCACTTGGACACCATGCATCAATAGGATGAAGACCCAAGAGGGAAGCTAGATACCCCATCAGGGACGCACAACACAGTCAGCCGAGTCACCCATCCACAGAAACTGTACACACAGGGTAGGACCACTGTAATAATTACATACGTACAGAAAAGGACAGTGGTGGTCAGCATATAAATATGTATATATCCCTACACGTGTGCGTGCGTGGGTGTATTGAAGAAAATGTGCCCTGTCCGTAGAGTGGCGGAGAGAAGCTGAGCTACAAGGCACGAGAGAGAGGCCTCATCCGTGTTCCTGTGTACCTGCCATCTTGCTTGCTCAGCAAATACCGTGCCATCTTCCCATCTCTGTCACTTAGACACCAATGTTGCGCAGGAATGCCTCATTGTTCGGCTCGCGACCGAGAAACTTGGTGAGCATGTCGTTCGGGTCCTGGCTGCCGCCGACACCGATGATGCAGTTTATGTAGTGCCGGCCCATCTTTGGGTCGAGGAGTCCGTTTCGTGAGCGAATGTACTCGAATAAGTCTAAGGCAAACACCTTCGACCACATGTACCCGTAGTAGCCGGCAGCGTAGCCTGTCAGGTGGCCGAACGCGCTCTCGAAATGCGTGTTATGGTCGTAGCTCAGACCGGGCATCACACGTGGCTCTATGTCGTAGAAGAGCTGCGTAGTGTTGAGGTCGTCGTGCGGCTGCGTCGAGAACGGCAGTCCAAAAATTTGCAACGAATACGTCGCAAACTGCAGCTGCCGCAGCGTGTCCCGTCCACTGAACGCGTTCTTCGATGCTACCTTGGCGTCAATCAATGCACGTGGCAGCGCCTCCTTCGTCTTGTAATGACTCGTGATGCTCTGCAGAATCTCCGGTTCCCACAGCCACTCCTCGAGCATCTGGGAGGGAAGTTCTACGAAGTCACGCTTCACGTGCGTGCCTGCAAAGGTGGCCATACGTGTCCTCCCCATCAGGGAATGAATGGCGTGGCCAAACTCATGGAAGAAGGTCTCGACGTCGTCGTGCAGAAACAGCGCCGGGCGCTCGGCCGTGGCTGCTGGGAAGTTCGCGATGACAACGGCCAGTGCTGGAGAGAAGTCGTTTCCGCCTTCGTTGAGCAGCACAGGTGGCACCACCGAGTGGCAGCACGCGTGTGAGTACTTGCCTTCGCGAGGGAACAGATCAAGGATGATATAGCCCAGCACGCAGCCGCTTTTGTTGTCCTTTACCACCAGCGTCTTTGTGTCGCTGTGCCAAAGCGCTGACCCGTTGTCCACCTGCAGGAACGTCACGTCGAAGAAGGACTGGTAGATATCGAATAGCGCTTTCACCGTCGCGTCCATCGGGAAGTACTCCTGGATTTCCGTTTCGCTCACATTCAGCAACGTCTTCTTGATTTGGTTGATCATAAAGGGGACGTCGTACGCCTGGACTTCGCCTGCTGGCGATAGCGAGCAACTGGGGTGCAGGTGCTTCTTGAGCAGCTCCGCCTCGGCCGCCCACTTCTTCTGCACCTTCGGAATCAGCTCGTCCACAAACACCTGCGCCGTTTCCGGCGTCTTCGCCATCTTGTCCGAGATGTACAGATGCGCGAAGGACGGGTAGCCGAGGATGACTGCGAGCTGGTGGCGCTTTTCGATGATGTCTCTCAGCACCTTGTCGTTCGCAGGGTACGCGCGATTTGTGAAGGCGCGCGCCATTACCTGGCGCGTTGACGCCACCTCGCAGTTCTTCATCACGGCGTGGTAAGTTGGGTAGTCCATCTTTAGCGTGCACTCACCAGCCTCTGTGCGCGGGAGTCCCGACAGAACGCTCTCCGGTACACCCTTTAGTGCATCCATCGAGAAATACACCTCCGTCTTGTCCTCGCTGATGTTCTGTTGAAACACCGTGCAAAGTGACGCGAGTTCCTTCTGCAGCTGCACAACCTTCTGGAACTCTTCCTCCGGCAGCTCCATTCCCTTGCGGCGGTAGTCGGCAAGCTGCTCCTCCATCCAGTACGTGCACTCACGTGGCGCCTTCCCGTTCGCATACTCAGCTTTATACGCCGGCGCGGCACACACTTCCTTCAGCGCTGAGTACAGCTTCCGGTTCGATTCAAAGTTATCGATTGCGAAAGTCTCGAGCTCAACGACACACTTGTTTGCCTCGTCGCGCACCTCCTTGCTCGGCGACACGCTTGCCATAACGGATAGAAGACTGGCCGACACATCCAGTTCCGCTGCTGCAATGTCCACAGGCCTAGCAGTATTGCTGAAGGTTCGGTCAGCAGCAGTGATGCTGTAGATTTTGCTCAGCGACTGCTCTGCGCGATGCGTCGCTGCTTTGACCAGGTCTTCGCATGCTGCGACCGTCTTAGGAAACAGAGCGGCACATTTTTCGACTGCTGAAATGTTCGCAAAGATAGGAGTACAGGCCATCTCGGAGAGAAGTGAAGAAGGTATTTAGAGTGAAATAGTGTGGATCGTTATCGTAGAGAGAGAAAAGGCAGCTTTGTAGAGGAAAACGGAGGAAGAAGAAGAAAAAATAGATAACGAAAAGTACTGTGCAGGGTAGAGTAGAAAAAACTACACCAAGTGCTCGCGTAAAGAAAAAAAAAGAGGCGGCCAACTTCGTCTCCGAGTAAAGACATTACTGAAGCATCAATCAGGCACTCCACTATAGCAGGCTTTTCTTTGCTACTTGGGGGTCGCGAAGGGCAAAGGGATAGCCACGTTTCTTCTTATCGTTGATCTTTCTGATGGTTGAGTGGTGCTGAAGCCTAGCACGTAGATACATCAAAGGAACGGGTAGATACAGTGCAGTTGATTAAATGGGCAGCATTTAAAGCATGCCCCCAAAAACAAAGTGGGTTTCGCCACTGGATATTGCTTCTATATACGCACACAAATCTAGTGACAACCCTTTCCCCTAACAGGAACGGATGAGATAAGCAAGGTTGACAGTAGACAACTTTTGAACGCGTTCGCCAAAAGCGACGCTAAGTCTGGTATACAATGAGTACCAGAACCTCGTTTCAACAAAGCCAGTGTCTACCATAGTTCACGCGCATGGTAAGCCTGGTCGACTTGGTGAGATGAAAGAAGCAAAAAGTCGCTACATGTACCCTTTCCGGGAAGAACGCGAAAAAAGAAACAAATAGTATCTCAGCGTTGGATGTACTAACCGTATCGCCCTTCTAGCTGAAGAAACAGCGACGACAAACGGCGACAATGAGCTTCCAGCTTTCCATTACACACAATCAGTCACAAAAAAACAGACAAAAAACTATAGAGGAGATGGCGTAAGAAAGCATAACACATTTGCCCACCCTGAAGAGTTGGCTTAAGCATTCAGTAAAGGTACGAAGGATGATGGAAAAACGAAAAAGTAAATGCTAGTACGTTTAACAAGCAAAAGTTGCTCTTAATAAAATGAATAGCTGACGATCAAGGCGCCTTGCCACCACACGGCGATGATGTTTTCCCTTTGATAACAGTAATAAAGGTCAACATGTGCGTGTGCAGATATATAATCAAAAGATAACCACAGTCATCTAAGCGAATACATTTCGGGTCAGGACACCGGCATTAACCCAGGTAGTCAAGCAACAGAGGTAAACAAAAAGCCATTCTGTTAAATAAGTGTACGGAAGGCCCCCAAAGTAGGTCAACAATCACCATTAACACTAATAGTAGTAGTAGCCACCTCGCTTGAAATGGATTCAGAAAGAAGAAGCAGAGCCCTGCACACGGCTACTTTACTGTCGTGCCTGCCATTTCTTCCCGGCGTCAGAAATTCTTTACCCTTTCACCGATTCCCTTACACCTGAAACTCTTCACTGCCTTTATGCTGTCAAAGCTCCACAGCTACGCTTTGCGAAATCCAACCCAATAAGTTGAAAGCACGAGGGCGGCGCAAAGAAAAAAGTTGTCAAATATGCACAAAAAAAACGCGTCAGTGTCCGCATTAAAAAAAAAAAAGAAAATGGAGCCAAATAAGGACGCTTTATTTTTCACTGTAACTGTTATCCTATAGAACATGAGTCAAGCACCACTCGACCTGGTCTGTCACACGCCCAGCGGCTGGCGCGAAGCAGCCGCAGATCCATGCACTACTGCAGTGCGCCGACCTAGTCATCTCAGCACGCCCCCCTGCCCCAAACCACAGCCACTCTCCTCTCAGGCCGCCGCTCCCATTGTGCCAGTCGCCCCCCTGGTGCATCCGTCGCGGTGGCTCAGGCTCCCCGCCCGTGGGCAGCGAGGGCTGGGTGAGATGCGCTGGAGCTGCGTCAACACTCCCCTCGTCATGTGAATGACGCAAACGTGATCACTGTCGCCGATCGCGCCGACGCAACGCCACGCGCGACCTGACCACCGACAGCAGCAGGGATGAGTTTCCCTGACCTCCCAGCACCGCAGGTGCTTGGCCCTGTCACCGCCAGAGGTGGCCAGCGTCATTGGAAAAGCTGAGTTATAGGAAGAACGAAAAAGTTATGAGTGGTGCCAAGACTTGAGCAAAGGACGCTGATTTATCAAAGTTCCCTGATCGCAGCACATCTTGTGTGAATCACAGGCTTTACAGACTCGAACAAAATGAAGCACCACCATACGAGGTGACATGTTTAATTGTTTTCCACAAAGTCGCAGTAGTTCCCTAGATGTGTGCGCAGGGGTAGTTGGCCCCCCGAACGTGGACAGGCAAAGTGACTGGTGATCCGTAGTTCCTTCGAGGGGGGCCGTATTAGCCGATGGCGACATTTATCTGTAGGAAAGTCTGTTGTGCTTCTTCGAATGCATGAAAAAGGGGGCATCCCGGTGGGAAAAAGGATGGCCTTGGGTGGGCGTGTTCGGTGGGGGTGGGGCGGGGGCCGCTGGCCTGTTAGGGACCCGCCCCCGGGGGCGGGGGTCGGCCAGGCGGCCCTGGTGGGGGCGCGGGCGCCTAAGCCCGGGGTCAGCGGGTTGCGCCCCTGAAGGAGCCAGCGCAGGCGCGGCGCGCCGCCGACCGTGCCGGGGAGGGCAGCCGGAGCAGAGGGAACCCGAGACGGCCCTGGCAACGAACAGGTGAACGCAAACAAAAAGCCCACGCAGATGATTTGGCTGCGCCGAATATTTCAGAGAATGCGACTGCAGTGCCAAGGGGCAGCGGGGGTGAGGGCCGGCCGAGCTGTGGCCCGTGGCGGATTACCCAATGAAAAATCCAGCGCCGCCGTCGCCTTGTGAAGCGAGCGGCGTGTTGATAGCTAGGAACGGAAGGTAATCGGGGGAGGCGCGTTGAGGGCGGCCACTGCCCTGTCCCGTGTAGGGGCTGTCGGTCCAACACTTGCGGCGACGCTGCGCCCTCGTGCCTGGTCTCGATCTTTGCTCATGATCCAGCGGCATGTTCTGGTGGTCGACGCTGCGGCGGCGGAGTGGCGGCTGGTGCGCCATCGTGCGCACAGAAGATGCCGAGGCTTCGGACGCATCTTTTTGGGGTTGTCTCAGGTTTGGCTGCTGCACTGGCGCTACGACGCGGTCACCCTGGCAGTCCCTCGAAGTTTTGTATTGATTCAGCTGGCGCTTGCGTGCATTGCTGTAGTACTTGCCATTGCTTTGTTGCGCACGCCTGGCAGCGGACAGGCACGGAAGGAAATTCTCTTCGTCTGCTTCATGAGTGCGCTGCGCTCGCCTCCGCAGGTCAGTAAGTTCAGCCTGCTCACCGCGCTTGCTTGTCACATCGGACGCCGTTGAACAGCAGAGCAAGGACGCGGCGTTTGCAGGAGCACCAGCTGGACTGATGCTGTCACTGGAGAGCGTGCGTGAAGTGCGCGAACCCATATTTTGTAGAGAAGCGCAATAGTGAGGCTGGTGACTTCGAAGGCTGCGTTTTCTTTTTGTGTGTGTGCCTGTGTATGAGTGTGATACGTGTCAGCAAACGAGAGACGAACGGGAGACGGGTGGCTTCTCGTGTGGCGAGTGTGGGATGGGGGAGGTCAGAAGAGGGCGAGAAGGAATGGCGCATGAATGCACTACTGGGGGGAGGGGAGGGGGATAGTACTGCAAAACGAAGACCACAGCAGAATCGAAGCTTTAGGCAACATATCCATTGCTTATGAAGAAAGCTATAAATAGCTTGAGGTGATGGGTCCGGTTAGGCTCAACTCAGCTGAGTTCCAAGGAGAAGCAGGTAGAGCAACGACACTACAGAGTCAAGAACATATGAATGCACCCTCCGTCGACTACGCAGTCTGCGGAGACACAGGATACTCGAGCAGTAGCAATACCTCTGCTGGTGCAATGCGGCCGAACTGCGTTCGCCTCTGCAGCGCATCAGAATCCCTTGTGCCCGTGCCAGGCGTTGCTGAGGTTGGGCTTTGCTGCCCCTGCGCCGCTTGTTCGCGCAGCCGAACAGACCGTCGGTAGATGACCTCCTCGATGGTGTGAGGTGCAAAGATGTGGTGCACAATGACTTGCTTTAGCTGACCAAAGCGGTGTACGCGTCCGACAGCCTGATGTTCTATGGCGGGATTGAGGTTGGGCTCAAGGAAGACGACATGGTTAGCGAAGGTCAAGTTGAGGCCGGCGTTTGCGCTGCGCGACGTGACAAACAAAATACGACGCTGCGACAGTGCCGAGTCACCACTGCTTGACTGCATCGCACGCATCGCCCGCTGCCGCTGTGCCAGTGACGAGGCGCCGCACACCATGTGCGGCGCGTAGCCCCGCGCTGCCACCGCATCGTACGCCAGTTGCAGAAACGCGGGGTACTTGGAGAACACCAGCACACCATCATCCGGCTGCGTGCGCCAGATCTCCTCCACCACTTCCAAAAAAGCGCGCACACGGCTGCCGTCGCCGATGCGCGCCAGCACCACGTTCACGTCCTCGTCGCCTGAGTGCGCCGCTGCCGTTGTGCTGCTTTTGTCATTGTGTCTCGTCTCCGCCACCACTTTCATTGGTACTGTTGTGTCAACCATCACGACACGTTTTTCCTCCATCATCGACTTCCGATCGCGGCAGTAGGGGCACTTCGCGTTCACGTTGCCCATCACACTGCGGCTCGCGTCAATCACGCCAAGTACACACTCCTTGCAAAACATGTGAAGGCACTTCAGCAGGGTCGGCGCTGCCATGTTGTCCATGCAAATGCCGCACTGCGGTAGCAGCGGCGGCACCTGCGCGATCTCCGCCAGCGTTGTCGCCGTTTCCTCTGGGATACTTGAGTTTCTGAGGAGACCGGGCTTGCGCGCTGCTGCCATCGACGTGACCCATTCCAACGCCTCCTGCGGCGTTGCCGCAACAAAGGAGTCCGCCAACACCTCAGTAATATTGATGCCACAGACGCGATCGTCGCTCATGAGCCGGACGCCTCGCAACACGTGCGCCTCAATGTCTCCACGTAGTAATTCGTCGTTGCCCACTCGTGATGGGTGCAGGCATAGCCGACACAGCTCCTGCACCCACTGCATGGCGTATCCCATGCGTGATGACAGGACACCCTGGCGATGCAGGCGCGTCGCAACGCTCATAATAACGAGCGCAACGCGGTCGTACAGGTGCATCTCGTCCACGGTCAGAGCTGCATAATGAACTTGATAGTGCGCAGGGGTCAGCTGAAGTTCGCGGCGCACATCTTGATTGCGCTCATGCCGCACCATGGTGAGGGCAAGGACTTCGAAAAGACTGCTTGGCAGGCACGGCAAGCCAACTTGGAGGTCGCGCGGAGGCGACCATAGCCGGTATTCAGAGGGGATGTTCGCTAGACTTGCCTCGGAGGTACCGTAGAGGTCGCGCTGCAGGCACTGGGCGCACACACAAAATGCAACTTCGTCCTCCACCGACCCCGGCAGGGCATCGGAGTGGCGACGCACCCACAGGGAGCGCAGGCCCCGATTCACTGAGTGGCTTAGAAAGTGGCCAGCTGTGTAGTACGCCGACACGTTGTGGGTGTTTAGATAGGCATGGGCCAAGTATACGTGGCGGAGTGGGGGTCGACTGAGCAGCCGCGCCGCGCTGTGCAGCCCGAGAAAGCGCAACGCAAGCCCTAGCGACTCCGTCTTGTTGTTGTTGATCGGGGTGCCTGTCACGGCCCAGCAGCGTTCGCCACTCAGCAGGTGGAATAGACTCGCGGCGCCACACTTCTGTGACTCGTCCAGCACAACACGGCGGAAGAGCAGGTCGGTGATGCGCAGCGCGGGACGCCCCGTCGCCTCGGCCACGGCCACATCGGCGTAGTGTGCTTTCATGTTGGCCCAGTACCCCACCAGTACCCTCCACAGCGGTGGAAGCAGCACGTGGCGCACCAGCTCGCGGCGTGTGGGGTCGGGGAGCGTGTACATCTCTGCAGCGTGGAACAGGAGCGCCAGGAAGGCTGACGTAGCGCAATGTGTGCCTTGACCATCGAAGAGTCGGCACTGCGTGATTTCGACCTGCGTCGCGGGCGCCGCAGCTGTTGCCGCACTGTAGCCCTTGAGCAGCTCCCACGTGTGGTCGAGAAACGCGTCGCTGACGGCACCGGTGTCTGGCAGACACGTGTGGCGATAGACGGACCTCAAGGCCGTGTCCACCACTGAATCGTCAAAAGATACGGAGAGGGAGAAGGCGGGGCAACGAAACGCCGGCATACCATGGACAGCGTCAAACTCAAGCGTCCACGTACCCGAAACGGCGGTGGTGGTGATGGCGGCTGCGGGGGAGGGTAGCTGTAGCTTCGCCCCGCCACCTCGTTGAGCGCGGTCATGGCCACTGACCCTGCGGCTGCTACGGGTCTCGCCCTGGCCAAGTTGCAATGGTGGCACCGTTGCGCAGTCGCTACTCTGCATCATCTCCAGTCTTATGCCGGTACCGTCAGCTTCCCTCATACCGCTTGCTGCTGGCCACACCACGTCGCTGGCGTACTGCTGCACGGCTGCAAGGAGCTCCGACGGCATCAAGTTTGACCAGCCATGCGATGCAGCCTTCGCACACACGGCATCATCGGTTTCATCGGCCGCGCGTGTCATCCAAAACTCCAGCCCGCTCGCCTCCTGGCGCAGATGCGTCGACAGTGTCTCGTATGTTGTGATGACAAAGTCGGCGCGCTGCATGTCGTCTGCCGTGTATTGCGCCCGCTTGGCGCCGTAGAAGAGAATGTAGGACGCGGTTGGGTAGAACTTGTGAATCTCCCCGATCCACTGTGTCGCGATTGACAGCGGCACCACAACGAGTGTTGTGTGCGGTAGTCGCGTCGGCATAGTTGGGTGGGGCACGATCCCGGAGCGGAAGTTGCCAAATGCCCAGTGGAGCACCTCTGGACTGAACCCCAGGATGCAGTGGCGCATCGCTGCTGGCTTCACTGACACCTGCCAAAACCTTCGCGCGACTGATGCCATCTCACTCCCCAAGGCCTTAGCCTCTTTTGTGTCGCTGTTGCCGGCCTCGCGCATCGCCCTATCGTAAGCGCACAGCGTTAGTATCGACAGCGTCTTGCCGAGTCCTACGTCATCGCATAGCAAGCCGCCGCGGACACGCCCGCCCGCCACATTCCACGCATCTACATCTGCCTCCGCCTCCCGTCCTGCTGCCACAGAATTGCCACTGCTGCGTGCAACGATGGTCTCGTTTGTTGCTGCGCAGTAGTACATGACGCCGACGTGGCGTGCTGCCGGTACAGCGCCAGTGTCGATGTGGTAGAGCGGGACTGACACGTGCTCGCGATAACCTCCACACTCCTTGTTCCACATCCATTGCACACTCTCCAGCTGATGCCGCTTCAGCTCCGCTTGAATGTACTGTCGAGGCACCTGCGAAACTGGCAGAGCCTCTGCTGACTCTGTCGCCACTCGCGCCACGCAGTCCACTATCTGCGCTGCGTTCATCGACCCTGTCACCCCCAGCGTTGCCTGGAATCTGGCAAAGGAGCCTGCAGCGTAGAAGGATGCGGCTTCTTGACAGCCACCCGCGGCGGCCGCCCCAGGCGTTGTTGCCTTCTCTTCGACCGCATCTACGTCGACCGCAGCGTCGGTTGTTCTACTCAGATTCACCGTATCATTGCCCACGAGGAGGTACGACTCATCACAGCAGTGGCGCAGCGCCGCCATGTACGGGCCGTGCGCCTCCACAAACAGTACTGCTGCAGCAGCGGCGTTGTGGTGGCTGTGGCAGGAGCAGCGGCCACCGTGCTGCACTGCCTCGGCCACATGTTGACACACCTTCATCTGAGAAAACAGCAGCCTTGCCTGTACCAAGCTGGTCGTGCTCATGAACGACCCCATGCTGGACGGAGAGAACCACAGAGCAGACGCTGGCTCCAGTGTTGCGGAGAAATAGCCGCCGTGATTGACATCCGCGCACGTGTACGCGTAGAAGCGCCGAATGCGTGACTGAAGGTCTTCCGAATTACGGTGCCACGGTTGTGTGGCGGTCTCTGGAAGGATCGCGCGGAGAAGCTCTTCCGCCCACGTCAGACAACCAGCCTTGGGCTTTAGAAGTGCACGTTGTGCTGCAGTGAACTGCGGTGACTTTGCCTGTTTACCTGTCAACGGTGCCCAGCCGCCGGCTGAGTTTGGGGCAATGCGCTGGTGCCGTATCAAATCGCGTGTGCGATCCGCCATATATCGGTCCATGGCCGTGTCGAACGCCTTTGCTGCCTTGGCGAGGGAAGGGAAGGAGAGCAGCTCAAACGGTTTGTGCTGCCACCGAAGTTTTGCGAGACGCGAGTTGACCCGCTCTCCCGGGCTGGTGCGGATCAGGAGGTAGAGGTGGACGTGCGCCACGCCAAAGGGACAACACTCGACCACATCCAACGGGCGACCCGTTGCGCTGCGACACCCATCGAGGAGTCCCAGACGCTCAATCAGGCTTTTCTGGTCCATCAGGGGTATCTCTTCCGCGCTTGCGCGCTGCGACAACACCATATACTGCGTCAAGCATGAGAAGGCCGAGTAGCTCACCCCTGCGACGCGGCAGGATGGGCATGCTAAGGCAAGGAGGGTGGAGAACGTGTCATGCTTGTCCAGCATGGAGAGAAGAAAGCCGAGCAGCTCAGCTGCTCGGGTCGCCGGGTCGTCGCCGTACCCTTTGCCTCCTTCCCTGCGCACCACGCGGGCAACGCGGGCACACTCGCTAAGTATGAAGTATTGAACACATGGAAGCACAGCCCGCATGGCTACATCGTTGACACCGCTTGCCTCCAGCGCTAACGATTTAGCGCTAGTGGCGTCGTTGTCTGGCTCATCGGCGTTGTCGTCGGCAGGTGCCGCTGTCTCTTCGACCTCCGTTGTCTTGGCCAAGGCATCCAAGACACCCATCATGTTGCTTGTATGCGGTTGTGCAGCCAGTTCAATGGTACGTCCCGTCATCAGCATGTAGTTGCGAGCCAGCGCAGAACGCAGGTGTGTCAGCAGCGCTTCCTCTAGAAGTGCTGCTGAAGCGGGCCCCTCCAATGGCAGCGACGGAGTGGCTCCCTTCAGGGATATCCGTGCTGAGCCGGGAACGGGCTTCAACTCGCCACCAACTGCGCCTCTCTTCTGTCCATCCGCGCCGTCTCGAGAGCGCGACTTCTTTGTCGAGACTCGAGAGGGCACTGGTGCTGTGTTGAGTATCGCTCCCGTCAGCGTCGTTTGACGCGTGGCTCGTCGCAGCTTTCTCTCCACAGGTACTTCACATGGTGCGGCATCGACGTCGATGAGTGCAGGTGGCGGGGGAATCGACACAACCGAGTTTGAATTGGAGCTGGACTGAGAAGGGGGCGATGAGGAAGCCTGCGCCTCCTCAACGATATGTTCCTCGGCAGTAGGTGCGTTGGCGGCGGCAGTCATACTGCGGCCTCGCTTCCTCGAAGCGGACTTACCAGCCGCTGCTTCTACCGCTTTCCATTTTGCACGTTTCGGAGGCATGACGAGCTGTGCGATACAAGACGAAATGGGGAGGTAGGGGTGGAGCCCACCAGCCAGATGCAGGCGCGTACATGCACACAGGGAGACAGCGAGTCAAGCAAGAAAGCGCATGAGAAGAACACACAAAAAAAAATAGATGGAGTTGGTTAACGGTGTGTGTGTGTGTGTGTGTGTGTGTGTGAGGAGGAGGAGGAGGAGGAGGAGCGGCGGAGTAAAAGAGAATTGCGCTGCCATGGCGCAGATGGACCGAGTGCTATAGCCATAGAGAGCCCCATATACTATATGTGTGTGTGTGTGTGTGTGTGTGTGTGTACGTGCGAAGGACACAGGCGGAGAGAGGGGACGCCTCTGAATGACGGTCCAAGGATGGGGTACTGCCTTCGAATGAAGCCCGCTTCTCTCTTTTTGGGTTTCCCCGCGTGTCTTCCCACTGCCTACCCTTCTTTGGCCTGGCGTTCCATCGTTCCCTCTTCTCTCCCTCTCACACGCACACACAGACTGCTGTAATGAGGCGGAGGGAGGCAGTGCGGGGGCTGTAGTGAAACAATATGCTCGTGGTGGCAGCTCAACGGCTAACTCCTGAAAGACACGCTCACAGAGGAGGAAGAGGGGGGAGGGAAGACCGAAAACGAGAACAGAAGAGGAAAGAAAGAACGTAGAGAGAACACATGCACACAAGAGAAGGGCTGCTATCGCAGTCATGCGAGTCTCCTGCTGAAGAGCAGCGTCGACGAGGATTTCCCCCACCCCCACCCACACACACACACACGCAGGAGTGCGGAGAGGGAATGGGGAGTCACAGAGAAAGCAGCCAAACCAACAAGGACGAAACCGTCGACGTCAGGGAAGCAAGAAAGAGGCACACACGCACGCACACCAAATAAAAGGACAACTGCGAGCATCAATTCCTGCCACAATGCACTGCCATATGCGCAACATGAGTACACCCTTTACCACCAACCACTATGTCCCCCTCCCCCACACAGCGGTACGTGCGAAAACAAGGCAGCCAACGAGAAATGGTGGCATCGCAGGAGAGAGTAGAGACGTGAACCAGAGTAGAATCAGCGATATCAACGTGCTTGGAGAGCTCAAAGCTCTTCGACCCAAAACCTCGCGGCTGCACTCGCCGCAAAGACACAGGCACCCCCCCCCCCCCCACACACACACACACGCAGGGCACGTCCACGTTCCCGAGAAGCGAGAGAAAGAGAGAAGAGCATTGAGAAGACGCAAAGCAAATACACAAACAAAGCCCCACGAAGACAACAGCGGTAGAAATATTGTTTGAATCGACTTCTTCCTCTCCTCCCGTTGCACTTGTTTTATTGCGCTTGCACATCGAGGAGGGACTGCCAACACGCTGCACTGACTTTTTCTCCACACAGAGTCGCTATGCAAAAAATTCAGACGTTAGCGAGAAGCTCTTCTTCACACACTCCCCCCCTCTTAACCCGGGCGCCATTGTCCGCTGTCACCGCCTGATGGCCTACATCGCCAAAAGGCGAACTAAGAAACAGCGAAACAACAGGGAAGGGAGTGAGAGAGAGAGAGGTGGGGGAGGGAGTAACCTGAACGCATACATTGTGAGCACGCCACACCGTCGTACTTTTCTTCTTCAGTGTGAATTCTGTCGTTTCCACAAGAGATGATGGCAAAAGCGAGTCACCACACACACACACACACAAAGAGAGAGAGAGAGCCAGCGCGAGCGACCGAGGCAGAAAAGGCAAAAGGTAAGGAAAAGGGGAAGGGGGAGGGTGGACGCACGTGTTGGGTGGTGGTGCGCTACGGACGCACAGATGATAGAATAGGCCCAAACGAAGGCACTTGGGTGAGTGTGTATCTTTTTCTCTCCTACAGGGACAGCTTTGGGGTCTCTTCCTGGAACGAGGGTGGTGGTGGTGGTGGTGGAGAGGGGCACCATGTTTGAAGTGGGAGCCTAAGAACGCATCCAAAAACACACGCGTTGCTCTGTGAGCTGCGCTTCCTCGATGATCGAACGGCGTCTAGAACGTCACCTTAGGGTATCCGTGGCGCTCCTGGTATGGCACGTACGGGCGATTCGGGAAGAAGCACATACCCTTGATGGCCATCTTCTTCAGTCTCTCCGTGGGGGCAAAGTAGTCCTTCTTCGTCTTGCTTTGCAGTTGCTCCAGCGCTGCGACAACGTTGGCGATGCCGCGGTGGTCAGCGTACTGCAGCAACCCGCCACGAAACGCCGGGAAGCCGGTACCCCACACCATCCCCGTGTCAACGTCCTCGGGTGACATCGCGATCGCCTCATCGAGGATGAGGGTGGCTTCGTTCACCATGAGCAAGACGCAGCGGTCCACGATCTCCGTCTCCGAGATGGAGGGGCTCAGCTCCTCACCGAGGTACTTCTTCAGGACCGCGTTGTTCAGTCCCATTTCCTTCCCATCTGCCGTGTAGTTGTAGAACCCCTTGTTGTTCTTGCGGCCGAGGTGGCCGTCCTTCACCATTAGGGAGATGGATGGGCTGACGCCGAAGCGGTCGCTCTTCAGGCCGTTTGTCAACACTGGCCCCACGTGACAGGCGACGTCGAGGCCGACCTCATCCAAAAGGCGGAAGGGCCCCATCGGCATGCCGAAGGCCAGGATAGCCTCATCTACACACGATGGGTGGCACCGCTCATCCACTGCCAGTCGCCCGGCCTCGGCCATGTATACGCCAAGGATGCGGTTCACCAGAAATCCAGGGCCGTCGTTCACGATGATTGGCATCTTGCCCGTCCTGAGGGCGAGGTTGAAGATGGCGGCAGCGGCCTCGGCCGAAGTGCTCTTTCCCTTGATGACCTCCACAAGCGGCATCTTCGATACGGGGTTGAAAAAGTGCATGCCGACGATGTTTTGCGGACACTTGGCCACCGTCTGCATCTCGGTCAAGCTTAGCGAGGACGTGTTCGTGGCGAAGAGGTTCTTGGAGTTGAGGATACCCTCATTCTCCAGCTGCTGAATTACCTTCTTCTTTATATCCATCACCTCCACAGCGGCCTCGACAACGACGTCCACGCCGCGAAACACCTCGTTGGTCGTACCGCCCGTCACAAGGTCCATCTTCTTCTCTAGCTCTGCCGTTACCATGCGCTTGCGGCGCACGGCTCGCTCAAACTCGGCACGGACGTTGTTGATACCCCGCTTCACGGACTCCTCCTTCAAGTCCTTCACCGCCACCGGGATGTTGTTCTTGGCGAAGTAGTGGACAATGCCAGAGCCCATCACGCCGGCGCCAATGACACCGACGCGGTTCACCTGCATCACCTTGTCCTTGGAAACGCCCGTCTTGTCTGCGCTCTTTTTCATGCCTTCTTGCAGGAAGTACAGGGACATCTGGTTCTTCGCCTCTGGGCTGCACAGCAGCTCAGCGAAGCCGCGGCATTCCTTGTCAAAGCCCTGCTGATTGCTATGCGTGGCGGAGTACATGACGCACTCCAGCGCCTTGTACTGCGCAATGTACTTGCCCTTTGTCTTCTTGTTCAGCATCTTGATGGTCTCGTCGGCGATCTTACGGCGACCGAAGGTTGTGTGCTCAAGCACGCGATCCATCAGCGAAATGCTCTTCCGCTTCGACAAAAGGGCAGGTTTGTCGGAGAGGTATTGTCCAGCCCACTTGCGCACCCCCTCGAAGAAGCGGTGCTCGCCATTCCAGCGGTCTTCAGCAGGGAGGACAGCGTCACACGCGCCAGCCGACTTGGCCTCCCGCGCCTTGATCTGCTTAGAGGTCATGATCCACTGCACCGTCTTGGTAAGCCCGCACAGCCGTTGCGTCCGTACTGTGCCACCACCGCCTGGCAGAAGACCAAGTAGACACTCTGGGAAGCCCACCTTCGCGGTCGAGGCCATAAGCCGCTGATGGCATGCAAGCGATAGCTCAAAGCCGCCACCGAGGGCGAGGCCGTTGATAGCGGCGACTATGGGGAACTTCTCCTGCTCAATGCGGTTGAAGAGCATGTGTCCAAGGGTCGGCACCTGCACCGCCACCGTAGGGTCCGTTATGGTGTACATCTGGTCAATATCAGCTCCGACGCAGAACGTCGACTTGGCGCTTGTCAAGATGGTGAATTGGGCTTCATTGTTCGCGACGAGAGACTCCACAATGTCTAGGGCCGCATTCATGTCTTTCACAAACTCCTCGCCCAGTGCGTTGGCGCTCGACTCGGCACGATTCATGACGATCCATGCAATGCGGCCCGAGTCGACGTATACATTGATGTGTCGCCCTGCCTGGTGCGTCTGCCACAGACGATTGTGCAGCACATCTTTGGGGAAGTCGTAGGCGGTTGTCGTCGGCTTTGCAGGCGCAGTGGCACCAGTGGCGGTTGCAGGTCTTGCCTGCGTGCTCGCTGAAGCACGGCGAATGAGGGCGACGCTCGGAAAGGGGCGGGCTACAAAAAAGCGACGCATTTTTAGAAGTATCTGTAGGTGTATGATGAGTATACGTCGGACTAGATGCGCATGTAGATGTATGCACGTGTGTGTGTGTGTGTGTGTGTGTGTGTGGTGTGGGGGGAGAACGGACAGAGGAGCTACGGGGTGTGGGGAGAAAGAGAGTTCAGAGGAACACCCAAAAAGGCAGACAGATGCGATGCTTTCGAGTTGGGGGAGAAGTGGCTCGCAAAGGCCTCCGATACACGAGTCTTTCGCTTGTGGTGCTCTTGGAGCACAAGAGCCGCTGCGCAGATGAATGCAGAGGGGGAGAGAGAGAGAAGAGGCGCGCCGCTCACGATACCTATCACTCTACTCGTGTTCGCCCCCTCTTTCCCTGACGAGCCAAACGTGGCCGCCACCGCCACAAAAGGCCGGTGCACAGCTGCGTGTACGTAGGAAGGGCATCTGTGGTGCCGGGACTCTTCCTCTCCTTCTTTTGGATGAAAAGGAGGGTGTCCTGTATGCGTGCCAGTCCATCCATCATTCCTTTATTTCTCGGTCCCTCACTACTTCTCTAACACGCACACCAACGAATATGCGCGCAGAGGCGCCGGGTGAGCGGATTTGGCTGCTGCACACAGTCAGTCGTATCCACAGTAAGAGAGAGAGGGTGGGCAGGCGCAGAATGTGCACCGCGGCAGTTTTAATGAGAGGGGGGAGGAAGGGGGGGGGCGGCTGTGACTGCGTCGGTGCCATCATGTGCTCGAATTAACGACATACGACAGTGCAAAAGAAAAAGGGGTTTCTGCGGAATAAATGTGCATGTGCGTCACAACGCACAAGTGGAGGAGAAGGGGAATGCTCAGCATGTCAGAGAGACAGGAGGCGAGGCTATGCATCTTCCACCACTAGTCCCCTACGCACGGCAATCGATTCAACTATCCAAACACACAAACACCCACGCACACAGACACGCATCACCTCTAGGCGTACACCGATCCTGTGTGTGACTTCAGCTTCTCCTGCATTGCCGTCTGCCACTCGCCAAAGGCGCCCTCGCGCATCACAGAACCGAGCCGTGGGTGCTGGTTTACCACGCGCGTCACCCCGTACATCTCCACGTCTGCCAGGTCGGGGCTGCTGCCGCCGTGAAATACTTTTCCATTCGGGCGACGCTGCAGGAACGTTTGCAGCTCGGCCTGCAGCCACTCCTCCACCGCGCCGAAGCGCATCGTCTCCGCGAGCGCCTTGCGCGAAGCCTCCGACAGCATCCACAGACCATTCGAGGCCATGCCCGACCGGGTGCCCGTCTGCGTGGCGGCGGACGGGCCGTCAGCACACTCCATCTCTGCAATAAGCCTTGGCCGGATCTTGTACCGTGAAAGCACCGACAGTGCGGCACTGCCAGCAACATGGTAGAAGAAGTTCTGGTAGTTGCTTGGCGTCACATACGTGTACGTGGCGTAGGCATCACGGAAGGAGTTGTTCGTGATGGCAAAAGAGGCACCGTGGAAGTGATTCGTGATCCAGTCACGGGTGGCGCTGATGTGTGGGTTGACAACGTCCGCCGCGTACTTCAGCGGTCCGGAGAGCTGTGACACAATCTCTGCGGAGTCCACCAAATACACGCCATTGCAGTCTGTGGCTGCTGCCCCGGTGTTGTTACTCTTGCGCTCTGCCAACGGAGCAAAGTACAGCTGTGGTGCCAGCTGATAGCGACGGTCTGGCAGTCCTTTGCCGGTTAGCGGGTCAACATCGACCTCTTCATATGGGACATCGTGGTACTGCAGCACAGCCTCCACCTTGGCACAGTACGGGCAGCCGAGGAGACGGTAGAAGATGAGCTTCACATCGGACGAAGAGGCGGTGTAAGCTCGTCCTCCAGGCGGAGAGGAGGCTACAGACTCCAACGAAGTCTGCGTTGTTAGTTCGCGAAGGTTCGTGTACCGATCCTTCTGTGCATGGAAAGTCCACGGCAAGTGTGACGGTGCCAGTGCCTCCTTCAGCTGCTTCACGTGCTGCAGTCTATTGAACTCCTTCGCGGAGAGCTCCTTCGTCGACTCGCTCGTTCCCGCTGCAGCACCTAGGTCGCTGCCCCGCTGGCAGTACAGAAAGCCTGCCGCCCCTACTCCAAGTGTGAAAGTAGAGGCGGTCGCCACCTTTGCCAGGAATCGCATATGTGAGGAAGCAAAATAAGACAAAGGGCACGAACACCAAAGACCAGACGAAAACACAAAGCGCCACACTATCAAGGTACGCACACACGGTTGTGTCAGCGATATCGAAGCGAGAGAGTCCCTGAATGTGTATCCATCTGAGGATCGCCCGCTCTCTCGCTCTCAGTACGCAGTTTAGTATGATGACTGTTCCACTCAAAGACACACAGCAACAGGGAAAGAGGAGAGCCCCTTTCTGTCTAAGAAAAGGACCGCAAGAAGTGGTGAGCGACTGAATCAGCCGGTGTTGCACAGCACAACCGCGTCCCTCGTTTGATTGTTTCTCGCGTTTTACCAGCGCCTGCTGCTGCTGCTGCTGTTGCTGCGGGTACCAGTAATAGCCTGCGACGGCTCCACGATATCGTTGCCGTGCACGCGTTTTTTTTCGGTGTCGCGCTCGCGTAGGGAACGAAATGAGGAGGGGAGAAGAGTAGAGAAGAGAGGTCGAGGGGGGGGGAAGGCACATATGATGGTGTGGAGGCGGAGAAGGGGGGGTTGTAGAGAGAAAGCGTGGCGTATGGATGAGCGCGTCTGTCACGGCGTATCACAGACTTGTGGCACGACACACATGCCCATCTTATGCGCATGCCAGTCTGAAAAGAACAAACCACCGCAACAAATGAGTGCTGTGCTGTGGACGCACACAAGAGTGAACAAGCGGAATGGCTTCGAGCACCCATCCACCCACGCACCCTACGCCACAATGCAACGACACTCCACAACCCCGTTGTTCTTGTTCTTGCTGTTACTTGCACTTTGCAGCGTGCGCATCTCTCCCCTTCTCTCTTGTTTCGCTTGTGTTTTCAGAGGGCCTTGCGGGTAAGACCCCCGGCTCTGCGTGTGTGTCTCTACGTTTGATATTTTGGAGGGGCGGGCAGGTGGAGCATATTAGCCCAAGAAGAAGCAAATAGGGAAAGACGACGAGGAGGGGGAGGGGGGAGTCATGGGCAGAGAACGAGAGAAAGACAGAGGGGGAAGGGGGACACTTCACATTCTGCAGCCAAAGCAAATGAGCAACACCAACAGCGCAAACATCCACACACCCACTCACACCCCCTCACACACACACCGTCCAATTACTCCGTTATAGACACACATTTCCATCAGGTAAGCAGCCGTACCCCGGAGAGAGAGAGGTTGGGGAAGGGAGAGGGAAAGTATGGGTTGTGTGTGTGTGTGCGCTCCCCACAGGAGTAGAGGAGGGCACAAGGGGTGAGGGTGAAGAGAGGAAGGCAGAGAAGACAAAAGTGAGAGACTTGAGGGGGGATTGTGGCGGCGAGACGTGTGCTTGTATGTGTGCAAGCAACTTCCTTAGCCCCCCTCCTTCTGCTTTGCCTATCGACACGCTTTTTTCCCTTCTGTACACATCACATGCACCCATGCGTCAATGCTCAGCTCGCTTAAGTGTTACACACACACACACACACATATATATATATATATATATATATGGTTGCATTGGCGCAGGTAAGGGTGAAGGCGTGTGTGTGTGTGTGTATCTCTTCGTCGCTGTGCTACTGCACAAGCGCTGGGTCCAAATAGGCAGCATGATTGCGCAGGGAGGGAAACACGAACAAGAGCGATAGGGGGAGAGAGTGAAGGCGGTGACCACGACACGTAGATTGGCTACCACGTCGATTTAACGACCATGAAATACACCCTCGCACGTGCAGAGGGCGCTGCGTTATTCAACTTCATCGCTCACCGTTATCCCTCACTGTTGGAGAGGTGTTTTGTTTTCGCCTTTCCCCACATCAGAACAGGCGGGACATCTGCGTGGCGAGGCCTGCTACATCGGGCAGCGGGTTCGTTGGATTTGACTGATGCACCTCCACCGCACTGTGGGTGCCGAAGGGGGAAATGTTTGGGCTGTTCTTGGCGTAGCTGACCTGAATGGCGCGGTTCGTAAGCATACGATAGCGGTTATGCAGAGTAAAGATGGCTGTGTCGGCCTCCTGCACGGTGGAGAGGGTGATGAAGGCGGCACCGCGACTGCGGTTGCTGTTGTCGCGCAAGATGTGAATGTGTTCAACGTTTCCGTACGCGCTGAACAAGTTGCGCAGCCGCTCCTCGGTGCACTCAAACGGCAGCTGGCCTACAAAGAGCTTTGCCGCCGTCGAGCTCAGCTTCGGCTGCTGCGGCTGTTGCTGCTGCATGGTGTGCAGCATCTCGTTCAGATTCCCATACTCGTAGGGGTGCTGCCCTGGGGTCACCAAGTTCTTGACGGATCCGTTGTTCGCATTCCCCCCCGCGCGCATGCCTCGCTGCACGCCGGATCCGTGCCCGCTACTCACGCCGTTGTCCTGGCTATACTGGTTGCTGTGGCTACGAGGGTGCTGCAGCGGTGGTTGCTGCTGGGTTGGCCCATTCGGTGCCCAAGGCTTCGCATGAGCGCTTAGATTGGTGACAGCCGTGTCCATCGTTTTGTTTTGACACGACTGTGTGACCGCTCAAACTTCCAGAAAGCGAAAGTGTGTGTGTGTGTGTGTGTGTGTGTGTGGTGAGAAACGGCAGAGACGATTACGCTTAAAAGAACAGCAGAAGGGGAAATGAATGCGTGTGCACACGGATCGAAGGCCAAGATGAGAGAAACGAGCGCGCGCGAGAGAACACAGCTGGCATGGGAGTCAAGTCGGTGCCTGTTCGCGTATGAGTTCTGGAGCGTGTGTGCGTGTGTGTCCACGTGCCGTAGATCATGAGCAGCCGAAAGGTCGAAGGAGAACGCCAAAGAAGCGAAAGCGGGGGAGGAGGGGATGTATAGAGAAAGACAGGACAGCGGCACTACATGTCCGTAGGTGAAGATGTACTTCACAGCACGAGAAATGTAGGAAAGGAGGATTGCCGTACGACAGGCACTTGTGCGTTTCGGGACGGCACTAGGACGAGACGCAAACATACAGAGCGGGAGGAGAGCAAGTGGTTAGCGCCATGCCAGCCCCAAGCAAGACGACATGAAGCAGAAGAAAGCGGAAAGATGGGGAGGGAGCGCAGGAGGAGGCCGGAAACACTCGCCAAAGCGCAAACACCGACACATAGGCATTGGGGTGTAAGCGGATAGAATTGTTGCAGCTCCGCTTCATCGCTTCTCACGTGCTGCACCACCACGACCGTCTCTCTCTCGACCTCTTATGCTCTTATGGAGTGGGCATGTTTGCTTTCAGCTCGCCTTACTGCACGGTAGCCGCATGCCTTTCATATACATTTTTTTCTCAGCACACACAAAAATGGGCACCAACTTAGAGCGTAAGCGCGTCCATGACGAGCACATGTGTGTGTGTGTGTGTGTGTGTGTGTGAGGACGTGTGTGTGGAGGGGAGGGAGGGAGGGGAACCGCTTGGGATTTGGCAGGGAAAAAGAAGGGGGCAGCGCGTTGATCAGCAAGGCGACAAGAGAGCGAAGCGGAAAGATAGACACACAGAGGGAGGGTGGTGCGAAGTACAGGAAGGGCATGAGTGAGGGGGACGAGGGATGTGTTGAAGGCGAAAAAAATGTGAGGCGGTGGTGGTGGTGGACGAGGCATACAGAACGATAGAGAGCAACGGTCTTGAGCTAACACATGTCCGTACCCACGAACACAAGAGCACCCATGGTGGTGCGGAGTTGCACTTCCCTCGTCTGCACTTCTTTATATGCGCCTTTCCTTTGCACGCTGCGCTGGCGACCTCTGCCAGCGCAGACTCGAGGATGTCGACAGACTGACTACCGCTTTAGAGCGAATCCATCCGAGAGGGGGAAGTACGACACCCCGTTAAACTGCGGGATGTGTCACGACTGCCGCAGTTCCGCATCCACTCGCGCCTTCGTCTTATTTTGCAGGATTGCCTCTCCCTCCGGATGCGTGGTGGCCAGGCCTGCCTCCTGTGCAGCGGTCTTCAGTTGATTCAGGTTATCGAAGCGCTTGCCCTTGCTGTGCGGCAGGCGCAGCATCGCCACCGGCTTGTTCTGCACCGCCTAGTTCTGTGTGATGGGGCCGACGTAGGGGAGGAGGGTATGTGCACGGTACATGTTGAACATCACCGCGCTGGTAGTGGTGGGGGTAGCGGAGGTCGATATGTTGAGCAGGTTGGAGGCTCGGCAGTTCCGGTTCATCGGAATATGCTCCGGATGCGCCGCCGGCTGCCCCCCGCTTCGGGGGGGGGAGGGGAGCTGCCGAAGATCTACGAGAGCTGCTCTGACAGATTGAACGTCGTGCCGAGTAGAGTGTCCAGGTTGAGTTGGAAGGGGTTCCAGTGCAGTGAGAGCTCAGTGGAGTCGCCGCCGATGCTTGGGCTGCGGCTACTGCCAGGGTTCAGGCCCACCGCGGAAACCTTGGATGGCGCGCTTGCCCAACTACCACCACTGGCGCGCAACATCCAGGGTGATATTGACGATTCTGTTTTCAGAAGACGTTCTGCGGGGGGGGGGTTTAGTGACTGGGCTCGTGGTGATAGTTCTCGTGAATAGAGAAACAGGGCGGAAAAGGAATGAGAGAAAAAGGGGGAGGCACGCGAGAGACAACGACAGTGCAAGCAGGCAGTGACGCAGAGCGTGTGTTGCTCTGATGTACGTGTATACACGCACACACACACACACACACATATATATATATATATATAGAGGAAGACACATACATGCATATACGTGCGCAGAGAGAGAGAGAGACGAAGTCGCATACAATTTTCCTGAAGGGAGGGGACTGTCGTCAACATGGGCGCCAGAGTTACGCCCTCTCACGATAAGCGTAGCTGAGTCAGCACAAGTTGCTTTTCTTCTCCGTCATGTGTGCTATCGCTCTGTCGCCGCCTTCAGCGGGCTGTGGAAGGAGTACAGGGCGGGGGAGAGATGCGGGTGATGTTTGTATGCCTATGCAGAGGGACCTTTTATGCGGGGAGGTGTGACCCTTTCTCCTCAAGCAGAGGCTCTCCCTCAGCTTGGCGTCCACCCACGAAACACACACACACCCACCTACACACACACACGACGACGACGACGACGACTAGACTACATGAATCTCCTTCAAGAAGCCTTTTACGAGCTCCACAGTCTCGTGGGGCTTGTCAAAGTACACCACGTGCGCCGCATGCGGAATGGAGTGCTGCCGCAGGTTGACGGCGTAGAGATCCCACAGCTGCTGATACTGCGGGTTTCCGCCCACTGGGCTGGCAGCTCCGAGCACCGACAACACTGGAACCGTGCCTACCGAGGGACACTCCAGGGCTAATCGGTGCCGCCCCTGCTGCTGTTCGTGTGCATCATGTCCGCCACCTAAGCCATTTCTGTCAGCTGCTCGCTTGTAGTACGAGTCAGGGAGGAAAAGCTCGCCAGAGCGGATGGAATGCTCAAGCACGGGCACATTGCACTTCCAACTCGCAACGTGTCGCATGGGATCGCTGGGGTCGAGTTGCAGTCTCAGGTTCGTCGTACATAGCCCACGCACACGGATATCATGTATGCCACAGCGGTAGAACTCCTCCTGTCCACTCCGAAGGTCAGAGATTGCGTCCAGATTCACAGCCTTCATGTGCTCAATGATGTCGATGAGCTCGTTGGTCAGTTTCGCCGTCATGTGTGAGCGCACGATAGGCGGTAAGTCAAGGCTCACAAGTCCCTTCACCTCAATGGAGGATTGCGCAGCAGAGGAGACATTCTTCGATGGTGATGGGGCCGCAATTGACGATCCTTCTAAACCTTGACCCTTTTCTCCCTTCGCGAAGGAAGAGAGGTAGCGGTCCATGAGGTAGCGCGTCCACGTAATGCTGCCCATGCTGTGGCCAATTGCTACGACGCGAGGACGAGCCACGTCGTCGTGGCCGTGATCGCTTCCGGCACTCATCCATGCCCCTGAGAGCCGCGACGCAGTGCGTGGAAAGTCATTCTCCAGGTAGTGGCTAAGATCCTCCACAAGGTTCTCCAAGTTGTGTGTCGCAGTGTGCGGCGACAGACCGTGGTTTCGCGCGTCGAGTGTGATGATGTGAAACGGCAGGGTCTTTGATGTCTGGTCATTCGTTTCCAGAACGGCGTGGTTGTGCGCATCGATGGCGTTGCGCAGCATCACAACGAATGAGTTCATCGCGCCGCTGTGGGCCAAGAAGCCATGAAGCACCACGAAAAAGACAGGTGGCGCTTTCTTCGCGAAGCCCGGCAGGAGGACCTTAGAGGGGGTCTGTACTGCATGCAGTGGAACGGATGCCATGCCTTGAAACAGCGAGTACAGGCTAGAGGTAGCCGATCGCCTTCTTGACGACGGAAAGAGGAGAGGGAAGCAGCCCAGCAGGTGGTGAAGCGGAGGACTGTGCGGTGCTTCGTGGTTGAGTCTGTGGCTGGGATGAAGTGGGATGCTGGGGCTTTGGCGGCATGCACAGCCACACACCCATACCGCGGACTACTTCTCTCAGTGAGTCTGCAAAGCGATGAGAGCAGAGACGTAAAGGCCCAAGTTGCCACACATGCACCCGCCTGTAAGTAGAAGAAGAGAGGAGAGAGAGAGAGAGGGCGGCAGATGAGCAGAGAGGGCACAGGCAAATACCAGTGGGGAGGTGACAGCGCGCCCACGCTCCCACACATACATTTAAAAGCCCACGCAGATTTTCCCACGAGCATACCTACGTCGACTAGTGAGCAGTGAGGGTGCTTCACACCCTTACCGTCAATGCATCCTCGTCCTACACTGCTGCCTTGCTCCCATGTCCCCCGCGATGAGGTTGGCGGCAGTGGCGTACCGACGGCTATAATGAGTGAGAGAGATGGTCGAGAGACTTCGTCGCGAGTAGGTGTATAGTAGCTGAGGAGGACGCTTCGTTAGCATGCCGCACGTTACGCCCGCAGCACCGCCTCCTTTTTCCTGCACCTCCCTCTTCCAGATGCCGCTGAGGTTTCTTAAGCGCCCCTGCGTCTCCGTCATCCTTATCCGCTTCCTTACGTCGTAGTGCGAATGCAAGCGCCTTTTGCGCGCGAGAGGACTGCCCCCGTCCTCACCCTGACAAAACAGAGAGAGCGAAGCTGACAAACTTCGCGAATCGCCTTTTCTGAGTGGGAGAAGGAGAGCGAGAGGGCACTCCCCCCTCCCCCCACACACATGCGCAGAGAGAAAAAGAGAGACGGGGTGGGGGTGATGGGCCGAAACAAAAGACGCTCGACTTGAGTGTACGCACATTCAAGTACACACACACACACACACACACATACACACGCGCGCGGATGCATCCGTGCTCACGTACCCCTTGCATATCACTTAAACTGGAAGACCATACGCATAGCCAAGACGCCCATGGCGGCAATATGCGGGAAGCAGGAGGCAGGGAGGGTAAAGAGACCTGTCTCTACGCGCGGGCACCTACAACGGTGTCCAGTCGTCACACTCACTCCAACTTGTGGGTGCGAGATGCACACCAGTGCGCCAGAAGAGGTCCACAAAAGATGCGACAAGACCGCAAGCTGAATTTGCTTTG
This sequence comes from Leishmania braziliensis MHOM/BR/75/M2904, assembly GCF_000002845.2. Classification (NCBI taxonomy): domain Eukaryota; phylum Euglenozoa; class Kinetoplastea; order Trypanosomatida; family Trypanosomatidae; genus Leishmania; species Leishmania braziliensis. Next base: position 527,247 of record NC_009318.2, on the reverse strand, counting down.
TTCTCCTCCTTTTCTGGCTTCACCTGCGTCGCGGCGGGCTCACGGAGAACGACATCGTCTCCGTGGGGCTCGCTACTGGCTTGTCCGACGCCGACCCTAGCGCCAGAGGCGATACAAGACTCACCTCCAAGCAGGTCATAGAAGTCGTCAGTGCGGGCGTTGCCAACGACATTACACTTGACGCCAGACCGTTGCCGAGTGTTTCAGGCGAGTACTCGTCCCCATTCAACGACCGACCGCCGTAGCTAAGTAATGAAATGATGGGGACAGACGTCCTGTTCATGGCCCGCTCCGCGTCATCCAGGAGAGCCTCGACGTCTCGATAGCGCTGATAGCACGGGATGGAGATGCGGAGAGGTGCACCTGTGCCACCACCCCCCCTTTTGCCGCTCCTGCGACACTGACTGATGCTGCCTGTGAGAGTACCGGGTCTGCGGAAGAGCATCTTCCCCTCGGGACGACAACTCTGGCGGTACTCCTCCTCACCACCGGGCCACATATCGGCTGCCTGATCGACGATGCAGCTCGATAGCCCTCGAGTAGAGCTTCGGGTGAGAGCAACACTTGGGTTGCTGTTGAAGGTAGCGATTTGGTAGGCGCCTCGATCGTCGTTGTTGTGAACGCCGTAGAGGAAGGACCACATCGCAGCCGGCGCACAAACCTGAAGCTGAGGTGGTGTCTGCTGCTGCGGGGGCAAGTGCACAGGCGGTGAACGGCAACTGAAGTTTGGCATGCTGGAGTGAGTGCCCGACTCGCCACTATTGCGATGCACGGGCGCTGGGTGGGTATCGGTGTCAGTAGCTGTGAATGGTGCCGCGGCATGCGCGGCTTTTGGTGCCCACCACAGAAGCTGCGGATCCGTCGCAGCCACTGAGTCATCTTGTGCTTGGCTTGCGGACATGGGGCTCGTCGTCTTTGGCGCCCTTACCTTGTAACTCAACGATGTGGACACATGCTCTTCTTGAGCAAGCGGCAACACCTGCAGAAACCCGCCCCTCGTACTGTCGCTGGACCATGGACTGACCTTGTCCTTCCCACTCAGCATCCCTGGCAGCAGCGGCGTTGCCACCGCTGCCACGAAATCGCTGGCGCCACCTATGGCCCAAGGAGCGACGGTAAAAGGGGAGGGGGAGATGCGCCCTAGCTCCGCAGTTGCCGCAGCCTCCAACCCAGGAATCAGATAGAAGGGCCTGCGCGTCGGCGAGTGACGGAGCAACATTGCTGGAGCCGGGGGTGGTGGCCGACACACAGAGAACGTCTCATCCACAGGCGCGATGGACGACGGTGGTGACACCATCGTGGTGGCCACAGCCCCAGGCTCGACTATTTCCCTGGTTAGTGGGCTCTGTACAGCAGCCCCGTAGCCGAGCGAGGCACTCGCCTCCGCCTGGGCAGCAAAACTGTCGAGGTCATGCACCGACTGCAGAAAGGTGAGTCGTCCCTCAAGCGATGCTTCCCTCGGCGCCGCCACGGTGACGCCGCTGTCGGCGGTGCTGAAGAGGCCACCGTTGGGGATACGGTAATACGCTGCGCTGCTGTCATAGGGTCGCAGCACCACTGTTTGGTCACCACTGAGTTGCCTTGCAGCTGTGTCAGTGCTTGCCACGGGTAACCACGCCGCCACACTGACCTCCACACAACCCACTACATTCGGGGTGCTGCCTGCAGAGAAGATGACCTCCTCCACGCCGAGCGGCACCTGTGAAAGGGCCGAAGACGCCATGCTCGCCGCAGTGGAGTGCTGCTTGAAGCTGTACCCCTGCATTGGTGTGACGAGCGAGCGCCTGGCGTGAAGAGCAGGGTCAGACAAAGTGGGTAGGGATGTGGCGCTGAAGCCAACGGAGTCCCTCAGAGAGCCATCAGCCTTTGCGAAGAAGTTCTCAGGGCTTGGCAGCTTCCTCTGCTGCTGAAGGCGCGTGGGAGTATGCGCCGCCATGTGCCGCTTGCTGGGGCTGGACAGCACGACAGTGAGGGGGTCACGTGTAAGCAAATGGCTGCCAGTCTCTGCGGTTTCGTCGCCCCTGTTTGCTGCTGACGCGGATACGGGAGAGAGCCCTTGCACCAGCTCCGCTCCCCACGGCCCTGCAGGTCTTGTAGAACTCATCCAGCCCAACTTCCCTCGCTGCGTCTGTAGCTGTGAGAAGCGCATCGAGGACGCGACAAGCCCCGCCGTCGGTGTCTTACCGCTGCCCGCGCCCACTGCATCCGAGGCAGCTGAGCGCGAGGATGGTGACAAGGGACGCTGCAGCGCGCACGGCCTGCCTGTTAGGTGCCGGTTCCCTGGGCCAGTCGAACGCAAATTGCGCGGCGATGGTGCCCAGTTGTCCGGCGCTGCCATCCACGCCTCTGCCGATACACCACCAAGCGCCATGCCGTGGACGAGCGTCTGCAGGATGTGGTCCTCCGACATCATCGAGCTTTGCCGCATGGAGATGGCGTTGTCGACACCGAAGGAGGTGTCAGAGGTCACGGTGGAGCTGCGGAGGCTTTGCTGGGGTAGCGCGGAGAGCGAAGTCAGAGGGCTGCACTCAGGAGCGTCTGTTTCTCCATGCTGAGGGCAACAAAAAGGCGTCTGCTGCTGCTGCTGTGCGGCTTGCGTGACGAGAGCTGCGGTGGGTGTGGGCGGAGGTTGGTCTGCGTCGCCCTCGTTTCTCTGGTCGTGGAGTCGCGGTGGCGACTGTTGCGACTCGTCACCGGCCAACTTGGTGTGCGTCCTGGGCTCCATCCGGAGCGGAAATACAGTGTCGTACTTTGAGGAGAGAATGGGCGACCCGGTGCTCCCACCTACGAACATCGGCAGCCCCAGAGAGGTGGACATCCCTTGCGGGCTTCGAACAGGTGTCCCTAGGTTGGCGCTTTCGAGGACAGCACCCCCCGGGCGAACGATCGCGGACAGATGCAATGATGGGGCCCTCCCTTGGCAAGGCGCAGACATCCTGGCGATCAGCGCGCTGCGTTGGAGCGCGTGGTGCGAGTCAAACGACTGCAGTGAGGAATGGGAGCTGAAGGGATTGGAGGCAGTGCCTGACTCCATCGTGGCCAGTGTGGTTGCCGTCGTCACCTGTGTCGATGTAAGGGGGTAGACACTGCGGTCCAGCAACTCTCCCCGCTGCTGCGAGAGGGATGTCACTGGAGACAAGGAGTCGTCATTCATCGGCTTCCCAGCGCTCCACGCAACAGACTTTTCGAGCGAGACGAGCGGGATATCGCCCGGGCCGCTGCTGCTGTTGTTTCTTTCCGACTGCGCCGCCAATTTACCACTCGACCGCTTGCGTCTCCAGCCGCTCAGATCCGCTGGTTGTTTCAGGCCAGCAATGTTCCGTCGGCTGGGCGACACAGTCGCTGATACAGAGATGGGTGACCACACTTTCGCGTCCCTGTCGGCTGTTAGGGCAGATCCGCCAGACTTCACACTAAAGGCCACCGGCAAAGCCACACCGCCAAACAAAAATGACGCGGTCACCGATGGTGCAGCAGTTAGGTCGCCTGTCGCCGTCTCCATAACGGGCAGCGGCATCTCGTACAAGTCCAGCTCCGATGCCACACTCGTGTTGTGCCACTGTGTCTCGGCGGTGGAGTGCGGCGCTGAGGATGCTGACGACGCAACAGACCCGCTCCACGGTTCGTTGCTTTCACCCATCCCCGGCAAGTCCATGTCGATGTAGTGGCGGTGATGGCCGCGCAAGTGCAGAGGATTGCCCGTATAGTCACATGAGCCAAGTTCCCCCTTTGGCGATGGGGGAGGTGCCGCCGGCGACTCAAGCACATCTGTCGCCGTTGCTGCTGCTGCTGCACTTTGAGGAGATGTCTTGTCGTCTGCACTGCTTGTTGTGGACGAGTTGAGGGCTGCTGCTGCACATAGCAGGCCACCATCGCCTTGAAGTGGTTCCGGCGTAGTTTGACGAGTCCAGGTAGCACGACAGCGGAGGGGAATGACGACCGCTGCTGCGTTGCCGCCACGCCTTTGCAGTCTACCTTCGGTGCCATTGTTGGCCGCGTCGTAGCTCAGGTGCTGTGCAGCTCCCGATGTGGGCTGCCCATGGAGCGGGGACGACGCGTTCACGGCACCGACATCGACTTCAATGCAGCCATTTTCTTCCTTGCGCAGCACAGCATCGTCGTCTCTGCCGTCGCCACGACCGAAGGCAGACGACTGTGGCACTGCGTTTTCGACAGCCACCACTGCTGCTGCGGCGGCCGTGCGAACAAGCGATGCGCATCCTCCATACTGCGCGACATCGCCTGTTGTGGAGGCGTCTCGACCCAGAGGCCTCGCGGAGGGAAGCGGTGCGAGCGGCGCTTCGCTAGCTTCATTTACCCGCGGTATACTGGTACTACCAGCGACTCTGAGCCTCGACAGCATCCTTGTTTGCGCCATCCCACCGGGGACAGTGGCACACGTTGAGGAGTCAGCGACGGCGGCGGTTGTCGGGGCCCCAGTTGTATCGTCATGATTCATGGCGTACGAGGAGGGGGGTGGAGACGCTGTGCTGAGAAAAGAGAAGGCAGCTTAGCAGGGGCGCACAGAAGCACCGAAGGCAATTTCACTGCTTCTCCCAGAGATGATGCGAAGGAGAGGCACTAAAAGGAAAAAAAAAAACTGAAAAGAGGCACGAAACACAGCAGCTAAAGGCTAAGTAAGCGAGAGGGAGAGAGAGAGGGAGTGATGGTGGTGGTGGGGGAAGAGTAGAAGCAGAAGAGCCAAGGGAAATGGGGAGAGGTGATAGGGAGTACGAAAGACACGCAGAGGAAGAAAGACGGCGCTTCGACACGAAACAGAATGGCCCCAACGAAGAAGAAAAGAAGCAGAGGAGGAAGAGGGAAAGGCGAGCAACACACACACACACACACACGTAGAGTAAGGAGTCGGCTTCGTATAGCCCCCCCCTCCTCCCCTTTGATGAACACAGATGAGAGGATTGCTTTCCGGTATATTATATCGATACGAAGGTGTGGAGTGAGTTGAAGGCGAGCGGCGGCGGCAGTGTTGGTCGATGATACATGAGAGAGGACAAGAAAAGACAAGGAAGAGGGTGACACGGAATCGAACCAAAGGAGAGGCAGAGGAGGGAGAGGGGGTGGAGGAGAAAGAGAGAGCGAAACGGAGAAGAGCAGCAGAGTTCACGGAGAAGACGCAAAGAATGCGACAGTCGACTGCACGCCTTGCCTGACACACGGGTATGTATGTATGTGCGCGTATGAAGTGCAGCTGACAAAAAGGAGAAACCCAAAGGAGCAGTAAAGAAGCACATCAGCAGCCAAGAGAGGGACGGCGATACACCCACCGACCAGCATCCACACACACCCACCCCCCCGCCCCCCACACACACACGAGCAGGGAGGTTTACAAGGATGTACACGATGCTTCCTTCTCCTCTTTCATCCTTTGCTACCCTTTTCCTCACTGACGTTCAAACGAGCCCTTTGCTGCTCCCGCTCGCACCTTCCTTCGCCCACACCGTACTGCGTGTGTGTTTGTGCGCGCGTGTAGTGGTGCGTGGCTCAGACGGCGAGGGGAAGGGGGGCGAGCAAAGGGGGAGAGTGGGGGTAAGCGACGGTAATGTTTGCACTGTACGTGTATGTAGGCGCGCGTGTGCACCCGCCCGCCGTTACGGGTCCTGGCAGAAAGAAGGAGGGCGAGAGGGAAGACAAGAGGGAGGGGGGGGGGTGGGCGATGGAATGGGAGTGAATCAGGAATCATCGACACAAGGTAAAGAAGCGCACGAGATATGTGTGCATGTGAAGGGTAAACGATGACGGAGAGAAAGGCAGAAGTGGAAAAGTTAAGGATCAACAAGGTGAGCTGATGTTTGTGTGTAGGTAATGGGCTCAGGGAAAGAGCGGGGCGGGAATGGGTGGGGTAGAAGAGGAAGAATCAGCATTCTGCAGGAGCCAGAGAGAAAGAAAGGCGGTGTCACAACCGCACGCACGTCCGCAAACATACAGAGTGGGAAGCTTGTGCGCGACAGCGACAGGCGAAACAGTGTCCGGGAAGACTAGAGAAGAGGCAAAGCTAGAAGAGTCAGTGAAGACGACACCTGGAACACCCCCTCCCCGCAGAAGCGCCTGGCGCCTCTCTCCCTTTATTCGTCTGCGAATCTACTCCTTTTTCCCTCACCCCTTTTCAGCGTCTTGTACTGCTGCCATATCCGCCACTCTGTTAGGAACTGCAAGCCGCTGCACCAGTCCTCACGCATGCTTCTCTTGACAAGGTTGCAAGTCTCTCCCTTTGGATTTTGTTGTCATTGCTGTTGTTTTGTTCATCACGTTGAGCGGCCAGCACCCTGTGTGATATGAGCGGGCATACAAACACCCATGCCCGCATGCATCCGCTCGCCCTGGAGCATACACAAGAGGCCCCCCAACCGAACAAGAAAAAATGAGAAACGGCGAACCAAACCAAAATAATCCAACACGGTCACTCAGTCAAGCTAAAAGCGACCGAGGAGCCCTAAAAAGAGGCTGAGGGCGGGGGTAAAGTAACATGTCAAAACAACCCCCCAAAAAGGTGCCACGCCGACGGCGACAAGCAGATCCATCGGCAGAATGAATGAACGCCACGATCATTGGCTTTTTTTCGTATTGATTTTTTATTGTCCGTCACGGTTATGTGCACTGAGGGGGCAGTCACGTTGTCGATTTCCTTCCCTCCAGTGGCTCGTCCTCCTGGCTGCGTGCATGCGTGCGTGTGCTCAGCTCTTTCTCTTGTTTGTGAACTACGCTTGCTAACTTCTCTCTTTCTCCTTTTTTTCATCTCTTCCTTTCCCAAACACGCACGCACAGGTCTGGTCACTACACTGCACCCTCTGCCTCTGCCTCTGCCTCTGCCTCTGCCTCTCTCTCTCACTCACTCCTTGTCTGCTGTTTTCAAGTTTGATCGGAGAAGCAGGCGACTGGGCGGTGCTTTTTGCTGCTTTGTACTGTTGCTCGCCCTCTCGCGTGCGCCTGGCTTAAACCCAGTTAAGGTGACGGCATCCGCGCTGGAGAAACCACGAAAGAGGAAAGGTGAAGCTGCCCATTACAGATAACGCGCACGCCAAATAAGCCAAGAAGGGCCCTGTTGCGGAGACGAGAGGGGTGGGGGGGGGGGTAGGGGGAGGGACCGGAGGATAAGGGGGACATAAAAGCGCTACGGCGACAGAGAGGAAGAGAAGGGCTGGCGACGGGTATCCAATGGCACACGTACTACCGTTGAAGGGCCTTCATGCCACGCACAGCAGTGCAAGCGCAACACCCCACTCACACAGCACCACCATAAAGGTAGGCCGAGACGCACGAAGAGTGAGGAGAATGACATTGACCAGGTCTACTGACATACTTCTCTCCAAAGGAAAAAAAAGGCTCAAACAAGTACATAGAGCGATTAGGAAAATGCTGTGGGGGGAGGGAGGGAGGGGAGGGGAGGCACACGGCACCCGTGTGATCAGACACATCGGAGGGCGATGCGTACGATAAACAAGCACCAGGCACCGGCAGAAGCTCTTCTCCCTGTCCGCACTGATGTGAAGCACTCGCCTTTGCCTCGACATCAACAGGTGGGCACAGGAAAACCAACAGGCGGGAAGAGGCAGACACCCAGACATCGAGTAAGGACCTAGAAAGGAGAACAGGAAAAGAGCCTATTTGGGCAGGGAGAGGGAAGGGTAGGTACACCGACGTGGCGGGGAAGGACGAGAAGTAAACAGAAGCAGCGAGCTTTTTTCGCTTCAGACTGTCCACTCTCTGCCATACAGTACGAGCTCCAATTCCCCACGACACCCCACGGCCTGGCGCAGGCTCCCCACACCACTAGTCAGCGAGGACCGGGTGAGACACGCTCGAGTCACGCGTACACTCCGCCTATCGTATGGATAGCGCAAACGTGCTCACTGCCGCAGGTCGCGCTGACCGCCCGGCGTCGTAGGTGCTTGGCCCGGTCGCCACCAGAGGGGGCTCGGCATTGGGAGAGTTGAAGGGGGGCTGCCTGGCTTCCCCACACCGCAGAGCGAGAGCGCCGGGCCCCCGGATGCCACGCGCTGAGGGGTGACCGCCCTCCCAACCGTTATCCGGGAGAGTGAAGAACGACGGAAAACAAGCAAAAAAAGCAAAGAGGAATGCCCCAAAGGAGAAGACATTGGCTCACTCGAACAAGAGAGAGAGTGCAAAGACCAGGGGAGCCATTAGAGACACACACACGGGCGAACATGCGCGTATATGCGGTCACGAAGAAAAGCAAAATGAAGAGCGGAAAGAATGGCAGGGGCGCCGGTGATGGTGGTGGTCTGCACGGAAGTGTGCCCACATACCTACATACAACCGAAGAACAAGGCAGAAAGAGAAGAAGTACAGACACCATAGAAAAAGAGAATACGAATAATAACTATCGAGGGATGAGGAGAGAGAGAGAGAGAGCCAAGGCCAGCAAATCTGACAAGACCAACCGTGCTACTACACACCCTCCCAGCACCCCCGCACACATGAGAGTATCGCACGACGACCTCGGCGAATCAACAAACGGACCAGGCGATGTCAGCTAAAAATGAAAACAGCCGTTAGCGGGGAGGGGGAGGGGGAGGCCCCCCTTCCTTTGCTACCAACGAGCAAAAGGGGCCTCTTTTGGTGTGTGGGGCTGACGGGCTTATATGCCTGTACGCGTGTACTGAAGTCTGTCGTGTACATTCAGTGCTGAAGTCACAACCAGGGGGCCGACCTTTTCGTTTTTCTTTTTCCTTCCCTCTTCGCTCTTGTTGCGTTTGATGGGACCATTCCTTGATTACGCCTCGTTCGCCGTCCCTGACTGTCTATGCTCCGCACATACTCGGGTAGTATGAGCACCGTTGCTGCAGTTGTGGTGACGATAATGGTCAGAGAGAGAGAGAGAGAGCCACGTCTCCCGCTTCCCACATACACACACACACATGTACATGGCAGCTGGGCCGAGGGTAATGTAAAAGCTAAGAAAAAGGATAGAGTTGAATGAAATACATGGACGCGACACCGCAACTCACGCACCAATACAAGTACATAGATGATGGAGAAAGGAAGGAGAAAAATAGTGAAAAGGCCGAGTGATCACAGGATGCACACGCACGTGCCCAGTTTTCGTATATCTGGCTCTTTCTCTGCTTCAGCTAATGCGTTCATTCTCAGTACAGCTTGTAGTCCTCATCGGGGCTCGCGATTATCGAGTTCTGGTTCTTGGGCGGCTTCAGCAGCGCCTTGGTCGGCACCCGGTTTACCTTCCCTTGGCGGAATGGGCGTTCATCGAGGTCTTCGTGAGCGCCGTCCACATCCTGCGCCCCCAGCATGCGTGTCTGACGTCTTTGCGCGCGGTCATGGCTTCCGCTTTGACGAGCTGGGAGAGGGTTGTTGAAGCCACGACGCTCAGGCGACTGCCGCTCTTTCATGGAGTTGGAGGGGTTCGAACTGTCGATGGCGTCCCGAGAGCGCAAATTCGAGTTGCTCAGCGCATCGAGGTCCGAGTTACGCTTCGGGTTACGACTCGCCGGGCCGACAATACTCTGCTTGCCATTGAGCTTGCTTGGCTTGCTCCCCATTTTTTCTCGTTTGTGCTTCTGCTCCTTCAGACACCCAACCCACCAAGCGAAGTTACGTGAGTACGATCTACAGTGTCCTTGTTGACGATACGCTTCCTCGATGCAGCACGCGATCTGACGGAAAAAAAGTGCTACGTGTATAAGTGTCTCCCACTCTCTTTGTTTCCTTGGTGTTTCTCTAGCAAAAGGGAGTTTGGCAGGAGGCACCAAATCAGGCGGCGAGGAATCGACAAGGAGAACAAGCCTACAGAGCAGGTGTATAGGATGGGCAGCAAATCACAGAAAACAACCAGTAGCAGGCCAAGCACATGAAAAGGGCTCCTTGCCCCCCCCCGCCCCTCCCCCTCTACACGCAGACGAGCAGGCCTTTATATTCACAACTACCGATGAACGATAAAACTGAAACAACAATGAAGACACTCAGCGATGGAAAACCGAGCAGAGAGGGAAATAGAGAGAGAGAGAGAGCACGACAGCTATGAAATAACAGAGGAGGGGGAGGTGAGTAAAAAGGGGAGAGGGGAAAGAATATACATGCGCGCGCGCACACACACACACGCACTCACAGTCCAGGGAAGGGGAAGACGCGTTTACCCTTTTGTTTGTTCGTACCGAAGGGGATAGGCGCTCTTCCGACAAGCAAACCAACAGAGGAAAGTGCGACAAGCGAGGAGCAACAAGTAAGGCAAAGAAGGCACAGCGACAAGTATGAGGAGAGCAATGCTGGCGCGAGTATGAGAACCATTCAGAAATACACTTAAAGAATTGTAAATCCGCCGTGTGCAAGTCCGCACGCTTGGATATCGAGCAGAGTCTTAGGAAAGCGATAGAAGACACCTACCTACCCACACAAAGTGAGTGATGATGCGCACGTTGCAAGAGAAGTGGGAGTAAGTGAGCGAGTCCACAAATGAAAAGCAAAAAAAATGGAGAGACAGAGAGGAATAAATTCACAGGGAAGACAAGTCTCGATAATGTGAGCTCCAGACTGCAGTGCGTATCGCAAGGATGCTGCAGTGTGTGTGAACGGATGAGTAGGTGGTCGAGTACACCGAAGAGTAAATAAGAAGAGGGGATGAGAAAGGGGTAGGTGGGTAGGTAGACAGAATCGAGAGTGTATGCACCTGCCTGCAGACAGGAAAGAGAGCCTATTCATGGCGGGCATTGTCACGGCGCGTGTGTGCAGCGCCTGACGCGTTGGAGGGGGTTCATAACCGCACACCGTTGGCCATTGAGCCATTTGCATGTGGTGTCACTAAAGAGGCCTAGTAGGAAGAGGGAGTGGGGGTGGACAGGGGGGGGGAAGGGGGGTACGAGTTCTCTTTGCTGTCTGTTGTTCGTCGTCGTGCAGTTTACTGATGTCATGCTCCATGCGGCACTGTGGAGATACGTTTGTGGGTGTACGCCTCTTGAGTCGTCGGATGGGTTGGCTCTTCTCACACAACGCCCCCATACCACACCCGCGCATCCTTCATCACACCCACACCCACACACAAACGAGTACGGAGAAAATGCAAAGTGAAGAAAAGTATCGGAGAGGGAGAGAAATGTGCCTTGGAGAGGGGGGGGTATATGTGGTGTGGGGGAGAGGGAGGAGAGCGTATCGGTAACGTTGATGGGTCAGTGTGTCAATGAAGCATCCTAGAAGAGACAGAGGCGAGGAGCACGAGCGGCAGCGGGAAAAAAAAATGCAGAAACAGCTGAGACGAGGATGTGCGCGCCCTGTGCGTGTGTGTGTGTGCCTAGTGAGCAGAGAGTGAAGGGAAGAGAGATCGGGACAGAGAGATGGTCGCTCCAGGGAAACGAGAGACAAGAGTAGAAAGACGCCCCCTCCCCCCTTAAGAAAAAAAGAGAGGGGAGGAGAACTGAAAAGAACAAGCCGAAAAAAAGGGGGTGAGTGAGTGGGTGGGTGGGTGGGGAGGAGGCGTGAGCAGTGGGGACCACCCCATTCTCCTTCCGTCGTCTTAGGCTATTGTTTTTACCGGTAGGGCGTGTCGTCGTGTGTGTCGGCACAGGCCAGTGACGCACTCTGGCAATGAGTGGCGC